>NW_026527337.1:0-69302 GCF_022682495.2 Desmodus rotundus
GCTAGGCAGTGTGGCCTGTGGGAAATCGTGCGGTCCTCTGAGTGGCAGGGAGGGCTGCTGTTTCCCCGAACAGGTGCGCAGGGACCCTGTAAAACAGCTGTGACCTCTCAAGGTGGGTCATGTGACCCCTCAAGGGTGGGGCACGTGACCTCCCAAGGGTGGGTCAGAAGACCCGACAAGGGTGGGTCACGGGACCCCTCAAGGGTGGGTCACGAGACCCCTCAAGGGTTGGTCACGTGACCCCAAAAGGGTAGGTCACGAGACCCCTCAAGGGTGGGTCACGTGACCGTTAAGGGGTGGATCACGTGACCCCTCGGGAGTGGGTCACGTGACCCCTCGGGAGTGGGTCACGAGACCCCTCAGGAGTGGGTCACGTGACCCCTCGGGAGTGGGTCACGAGACCCCTCAGGGGTGGGTCACGTGACCCCTCAGGGGTGGGTCACGTGACCCCTCGGGAGTGGGTCACGAGACCCCTCAGGGGTGGGTCACGTGATACCTCTGGAGTGGGTCACGAGACACCTCAGGGGTGGGTCACGTGACACCTCCAGGGTGGCTCCCGTGACCCCTCAGGGGTGGGTGACGTGACCCCTCAACAGTGGTTCAGGAGACACGTCAAGGGTGGGTCCTGTGACCCGAGGGAGGCTTGTGGTGGGGAGCCTGAGTGCGCACGCGCGGCCCGCTTATAGGCCCGAAATGAGCCAGCCGCGGCTCGGAGAAAGGCCATATCCTGGGGGCCTCCCCATGTTCCTCCACTCCTCAAGGAGGACCCCTTTACGGATGGAAGAAAAGGGGGATCTTCGCAGTGGTGGGTTCGCGCCAGAGGGGTCTGCGGGTTTGCCTCCACGTACGCCAGGTGCCCGCACACCGGGCCCAGGTGTTTGAGCCCCGTGGAGGCAGAGGGCTGCTTATTGCTGGATGCAAGTGTCCTGCGGGGTCAAGGAACGGCATGGGCACTCCCCGGGCCACACAGGGCACCGGGCCCTTAGAGAGTTCCATGGGAAATCCCCCGCCCATGCCCCCGGTACCCAAGTCTGTCCTTAGCACACTGTCTGTGCGGGGCTGAAGGTACTGCTAGGCAGTGTGGCCTGTGGGAAATCGTGCGGTCCTCTGAGTGGCAGGGAGGGCTGCTGTTTCCCCGAACAGGTGCGCAGGGACCCTGTAAAACAGCTGTCACCTCTCAAGGTGGGTCATGTGACCCCTCAAGGGTGGGGCACGTGACCTCCCAAGGGTGGGTCAGAAGACCCGACAAGGGTGGGTCACGGGACCCCTCAAGGGTGGGTCACGAGACCCCTCAAGGGTTGGTCACGTGACCCCAAAAGGGTAGGTCACGAGACCCCTCAAGGGTGGGTCACGTGACCGTTAAGGGGCGGATCACGTGACCCCTCGGGAGTGGGTCACGTGACCCCTCGGGAGTGGGTCACGAGACCCCTCAGGGGTGGGTCACGTGACCCCTCGGGAGTGGGTCACGAGACCCCTCAGGGGTGGGTCACGTGACCCCTCGGGAGTGGGTCACGAGACCCCTCAGGGGTGGGTCACGTGATACCTCTGGAGTGGGTCACGAGACACCTCAGGGGTGGGTCACGTGACACCTCCAGGGTGGCTCCCGTGACCCCTCAGGGGTGGGTGACGTGACCCCTCAACAGTGGTTCAGGAGACACGTCAAGGGTGGGTCCCGTGACCCGAGGGACGCTTGTGGTGGGGAGCCTGAGTGCGCACGCGCGGCCCGCTTATAGGCCCGAAATGAGCCAGCCGCGGCTCGGAGAAAGGCCATCTCCTGGGGGCCTCCCCATGTTCCTCCACTCCTCAAGGAGGACCCCTTTACGGATGGAAGAAAAGGGGGATCTTCGCAGTGGTGGGTTCCGGCCAGAGGCGTCTACGGCTTGCCTGCACGTACGCCAGGTGCTCGCACAACGGGCCCAGGTGTTTGAGCCCCGTGGAGGCAGAGGGCTGCTTATTGCTGGATGATAGTGTCCTGCAGGGTTAAGGGACGGCGTGGGCACTCCCAGGGCCACAGAGGGCACCTGGCCTTTAGAGAGTTCCCTGGAAAATTCCTCGCCCAGGCCCTTGGTCCACAAGTCTATCCTGGGTACAGTGTCTGTGCGAGGCTGGGAGTGCTTCTGGGCAGTGTTCCCCAGGGGAAATCGCGTGGTCCTCTAGGTGGCAGGGAGGGCTCCTGTGTCACGGACAGGTGCCCAGGGACCCTGTGGAACTGCTGTGACCTCTAAGGGTGGGTCAGGTGAGCCAAGGGAGGTGTGTGCTTGGGAGCCTGAGTGCGCATGCGCGGCCCACGTGTAGGCCCGAAACAAGCCAGCCGCGGCTCGGAGAAAGGCCATCTCCTGGGGGCCTCCCCATGTTCCTCCACTCCTCAAGGAGGACCCCTTTACGGATGGAAGAAAAGGGGGATCTTCGCAGTGGTGGGTTCCGGCCAGAGGCGTCTGCGGGTTTGCCTCCACGTACGCCAGGTGCCCGCACACCGGGCCCAGGTGTTTGAGCCCCGTGGAGGCAGAGGGCTGCTTATTGCTGGATGCAAGTGTCCTGCGGGGTCAAGGAACGGCATGGGCACTCCCCGGGCCACACAGGGCACCGGGCCCTTAGAGAGTTCCATGGGAAATCCCCCGCCCATGCCCCCGGTACCCAAGTCTGTCCTTAGCACACTGTCTGTGCGGGGCTGAAGGTACTGCTAGGCAGTGTGGCCTGTGGGAAATCGTGCGGTCCTCTGAGTGGCAGGGAGGGCTGCTGTTTCCCCGAACAGGTGGGCAGGGACCCTGTAAAACAGCTGTGACCTCTCAAGGTGGGTCATGTGACCCCTCAAGGGTGGGGCACGTGACCTCCCAAGGGTGGGTCAGAAGACCCGACAAGGGTGGGTCACGGGACCCCTCAAGGGTGGGTCACGAGACCCCTCAAGGGTTGGTCACGTGACCCCAAAAGGGTAGGTCACGAGACCCCTCAAGGGTGGGTCACGTGACCGTTAAGGGGTGGATCACGTGACCCCTCGGGAGTGGGTCACGTGACCCCTCGGGAGTGGGTCACGAGACCCCTCAGGGATGGGTCACGTGACCCCTCGGGAGTGGGTCACTAGAACCCTCAGGGGTGGGTCACGTGACCCCTCAGTGGTGGGTCACGTGACCCCTCGGGAGTGGGTCACGAGACCCCTCAGGGGTGGGTCACGTGATACCTCTGGAGTGGGTCACGAGACACCTCAGGGGTGGGTCACGTGACACCTCCAGGGTGGCTCCCGTGACCCCTCAGGGGTGGGTGACGTGACCCCTCAACAGTGGTTCAGGAGACACGTCAAGGGTGGGTCCCGTGACCCGAGGGAGGCTTGTGGTGGGGAGCCTGAGTGCGCACGCGCGGCCCGCTTATAGGCCCGAAATGAGCCAGCCGCGGCTCGGAGAAAGGCCATCTCCTGGGGGCCTCCCCATGTTCCTCCACTCCTCAAGGAGGACCCCTTTACGGATGGAAGAAAAGGGGGATCTTCGCAGTGGTGGGTTCCGGCCAGAGGCGTCTGCGGGTTTGCCTGCACGTACGCCAGGTGCTCGCACAACGGGCCCAGGTGTTTGAGCCCCGTGGAGGCAGAGGGCTGCTTATTGCTGGATGATAGTGTCCTGCAGGGTTAAGGGACGGCGTGGGCACTCCCAGGGCCACAGAGGGCACCTGGCCTTTAGAGAGTTCCCTGGAAAATTCCTCGCCCAGGCCCTTGGTCCACAAGTCTATCCTGGGTACAGTGTCTGTGCGAGGCTGGGAGTGCTTCTGGGCAGTGTTCCCCAGGGGAAATCGCGTGGTCCTCTAGGTGGCAGGGAGGGCTCCTGTGTCCACGGACAGGTGCCCAGGGACCCTGTGGAACTGCTGTGACCTCTAAAGGGTGGGTCAGGTGAGCCAAGGGAGGTGTGTGCTTGGGAGCCTGAGTGCGCATGCGCGGCCCACGTATAGGCCCGAAACGAGCCAGCCGCGGCTCGGAGAAAAGCCATCTCCTGGGGGCCTCCCCATGTTCTTCCACTCCTCAAGCGTGACCCCTTTACGGATGGAGGAAAAGGGGGATCTTCGCAGTGGTGGGTTCGCGCCAGAGGGGTCTGCGGGTTTGCCTCCACGTACGCCAGGTGCCCGCACACCGGGCCCAGGTGTTTGAGCCCCGTGGAGGCAGAGGGCTGCTTATTGCTGGATGCAAGTGTCCTGCGGGGTCAAGGAACGGCATGGGCACTCCCCGGGCCACACAGGGCACCGGGCCCTTAGAGAGTTCCATGGGAAATCCCCCGCCCATGCCCCCGGTACCCAAGTCTGTCCTTAGCACACTGTCTGTGCGGGGCTGAAGGTACTGCTAGGCAGTGTGGCCTGTGGGAAATCGTGCGGTCCTCTGAGTGGCAGGGAGGGCTGCTGTTTCCCCGAACAGGTGCGCAGGGACCCTGTAAAACAGCTGTGACCTCTCAAGGTGGGTCATGTGACCCCTCAAGGGTGGGGCACGTGACCTCCCAAGGGTGGGTCAGAAGACCCGACAAGGGTGGGTCACGGGACCCCTCAAGGGTGGGTCACGAGACCCCTCAAGGGTTGGTCACGTGACCCCAAAAGGGTAGGTCACGAGACCCCTCAAGGGTGGGTCACGTGACCGTTAAGGGGTGGATCACGTGACCCCTCGGGAGTGGGTCACGAGACCCCTCAGGGGTGGGTCACGTGACCCCTCGGGAGTGGGTCACGAGACCCCTCAGGGGTGGGTCACGTGACCCCTCAGGGGTGGGTCACGTGACCCCTCGGGAGTGGGTCACGAGACCCCTCAGGGGTGGGTCACGTGATACCTCTGGAGTGGGTCACGAGACACCTCAGGGGTGGGTCACGTGACACCTCCAGGGTGGCTCCCGTGACCCCTCAGGGGTGGGTGACGTGACCCCTCAACAGTGGTTCAGGAGACACGTCAAGGGTGAGTCCCGTGACCCGAGGGAGGCTTGTGGTGGGGAGCCTGAGTGCGCACGCGCGGCCCGCTTATAGGCCCGAAATGAGCCAGCCGCGGCTCGGAGAAAGGCCATCTCCTGGGGGCCTCCCCATGTTCCTCCACTCCTCAAGGAGGACCCCTTTACGGATGGAAGAAAAGGGGGATCTTCGCAGTGGTGGGTTCCGGCCAGAGGTGTCTGCGGGTTTGCCTGCACGTACGCCAGGTGCTCGCACAACGGGCCCAGGTGTTTGAGCCCCGTGGAGGCAGAGGGCTGCTTATTGCTGGATGATAGTGTCCTGCAGGGTTAAGGGACGGCGTGGGCACTCCCAGGGCCACAGAGGGCACCTGGCCTTTAGAGAGTTCCCTGGAAAATTCCTCGCCCAGGCCCTTGGTCCACAAGTCTATCCTGGGTACAGTGTCTGTGCGAGGCTGGGAGTGCTTCTGGGCAGTGTTCCCCAGGGGAAATCGCGTGGTCCTCTAGGTGGCAGGGAGGGCTCCTGTGTCCACGGACAGGTGCCCAGGGACCCTGTGGAACTGCTGTGACCTCTAAAGGGTGGGTCAGGTGAGCCAAGGGAGGTGTGTGCTTGGGAGCCTGAGTGCGCATGCGCGGCCCACGTATAGGCCCGAAACGAGCCAGCCGCGGCTCGGAGAAAAGCCATCTCCTGGGGGCCTCCCCATGTTCTTCCACTCCTCAAGCGTGACCCCTTTACGGATGGAGGAAAAGGGGGATCTTCGCAGTGGTGGGTTCGCGCCAGGGGGGTCTGCGGGTTTGCCTCCACGTACGCCAGGTGCCCGCACACCGGGCCCAGGTGTTTGAGCCCCGTGGAGGCAGAGGGCTGCTTATTGCTGGATGCAAGTGTCCTGCGGGGTCAAGGAACGGCATGGGCACTCCCCGGGCCACACAGGGCACCGGGCCCTTAGAGAGTTCCATGGGAAATCCCCCGCCCATGCCCCCGGTACCCAAGTCTGTCCTTAGCACACTGTCTGTGCGGGGCTGAAGGTACTGCTAGGCAGTGTGGCCTGTGGGAAATCGTGCGGTCCTCTGAGTGGCAGGGAGGGCTGCTGTTTCCCCGAACAGGTGCGCAGGGACCCTGTAAAACAGCTGTGACCTCTGAAGGTGGGTCATGTGACCCCTCAGGGGTGGGTCACGTGACCCCTCGGGAGTGGGTCACGAGACCCCTCAGGGGTGGGTCACGTGACCCCTCGGGAGTGGGTCACGAGACCTCTCAGGGGTGGGTCACGTGATACCTCTGGAGTGGGTCACGAGACCCCTCAGGGGTGGGTCACGTGACACCTCCAGGGTGGCTCCCGTGACCCCTCAGGGGTGGGTGATGTGACCCCTCAACAGTGGTTCAGGAGACACGTCAAGGGTGGGTCCCGTGACCAGAGGGAGGCTTGTGGTGGGGAGCCTGTGTGCGCACCCGCGGCCCGCTTATAGGCCCGAAATGAGCCAGCCGCGGCTCGGAGAAAAGCCATCTCCTGGGGGCCTCCCCATGTTCCTCCACTCCTCAAGGAGGACCCCTTTACGGATGGAAGAAAAGGGGGATCTTCGCAGTGGTGGGTTCCGGCCAGAGGCGTCTGCGGGTTTGCCTGCACGTACGCCAGGTGCTCGCACAACGGGCCCAGGTGTTTGAGCCCCGTGGAGGCAGAGGGCTGCTTATTGCTGGATGATAGTGTCCTGCAGGGTTAAGGGACGGCGTGGGCACTCCCAGGGCCACAGAGGGCACCTGGCCTTTAGAGAGTTCCCTGGAAAATTCCTCGCCCAGGCCCTTGGTCCACAAGTCTATCCTGGGTACAGTGTCTGTGCGAGGCTGGGAGTGCTTCTGGGCAGTGTTCCCCAGGGGAAATCGCGTGGTCCTCTAGGTGGCAGGGAGGGCTCATGTGTCCACGGACAGGTGCCCAGGGACCCTGTGGAACTGCTGTGACCTCTAAAGGGTGGGTCAGGTGAGCCAAGGTAGGTGTGTGCTTGGGAGCCTGAGTGCGCATGCGCGGCCCACGTATAGGCCCGAAACGAGCCAGCCGCGGCTCGGAGAAAAGCCATCTCCTGGGGGCCTCCCCATGTTCTTCCACTCCTCAAGCGTGATCCCTTTACGGATGGAGGAAAAGGGGGATCTTCGCAGTGGTGGGTTTGCGCCAGGGGGGTCTGCGGGTTTGCCTCCACGTACGCCAGGTGCCCGCACACCGGGCCCAGGTGTTTGAGCCCCGTGGAGGCAGAGGGCTGCTTATTGCTGGATGCAAGTGTCCTGCGGGGTCAAGGAACGGCATGGGCACTCCCCGGGCCACACAGGGCACCGGGCCCTTAGAGAGTTCCATGGGAAATCCCCCGCCCATGCCCCCGGTACCCAAGTCTGTCCTTTTCACACTGTCTGTGCGGGGCTGAAGGTACTGCTAGGCAGTGTGGCCTGTGGGAAATCGTGCGGTCCTCTGAGTGGCAGGGAGGGCTGCTGTTTCCCCGAACAGGTGCGCAGGGACCCTGTAAAACAGCTGTGACCTCTCAAGGTGGGTCATCTGACCCCTCAAGTGTGGGGCACGTGACCCCAAAAGGGTAGGTCACGAGACCCCTCAAGGGTGGGTCACGTGACCCCTCAGGTGTGGATCACGTGACCCCTCGGGAGTGGGTCACGTGACCCCTCGGGAGTGGGTCACGAGACCCCTCAGGGGTGGGTCACGTGACCCCTCGGGAGTGGGTCACGAGACCCCTCAGGGGTGGGTCACGTGATACCTCTGGAGTGGGTCACGAGACCCCTCAGGGGTGGGTCACGTGACCCCTCCGGGGTGGCTCCCTTGACGCCTCAGGGGTGGGTGACGTGACCCCTCAACAGTGGTTCAGGAGACACGTCAAAAATGGGTCCCGTGACCCGAGGGAGGCTTGTGGTGGGGAGCCTGAGTGCGCACGCGCGGCCCGCTTATAGGCCCGAAATGAGCCAGCCGCGGCTCGGAGAAAAGCCATCTCCTGAGGGCCTCCCCATGTTCCTCCACTCCTCAAGGAGGACCCCTTTACGGATGGAAGAAAAGGGGGATCTTCGCAGTGGTGGGTTCGGACCAGAGCGGTCTGCGGGTTTGCCTGCAGGTACACCAGGTGCTCGCACAACGGGCCCAGGTGTTTGAGCCCCGTGGAGGCAGAGGGATGCTTATTGCTGGATGATAGTGTCCTGCAGGGTTAAGGGACGGCGTGGGCACTCCCAGGGCGACAGAGGGCACCTGGCCTTTAGAGAGTTCCCTGGAAAATTCCCCGCCCTGGCCCCTGGTCCACAAGTCTATCCTGCGTACAGTGTCTGTGCGACGCTGGGAGTGCTTCTGGGCAGTGTTCCCCAGGGGAAATCGCGTGGTCCTCTAGGTGGCAGGGAGGGCTCCTGTGTCCACGGACAGGTGCCCAGGGACCCTGTGGAACTGCTGTGACCTCTAAAGGTGGGTCAGGTGAGCCAAGGGAGGTGTGTGCTTGGGAGCCTGAGTGCGCATGCGCGGCCCACGTATAGGCCCGAAACGAGCCAGCCGCGGCTCGGAGAAAAGCCATCTCCTGGGGGCCTCCCCATGTTCTTCCACTCCTCAAGCGTGACCCCTTTACGGATGCAGGAAAAGGGGGATCTTCGCAGTGGTGGGTTCGCGCCAGAGGGTTCTGCGGGTTTGCCTCCACGTACGCCAGGTGCCCGCACACCGGGCCCAGGTGTTTGAGCCCCGTGGAGGCAGAGGGCTGCTTATTGCTGGATGCAAGTGTCCTGCGGGGTCAAGGAACGGCATGGGCACTCCCCGGCGAACACACAGGGCACCGGGCCCTTAGAGAGTTCCATGGGAAATCCCCCGCCCATGCCCCCGGTACCCAAGTCTGTCCTTAGCACACTGTCTGTGCGGGGCTGAAGGTACTGCTAGGCAGTGTGGCCTGTGGGAAATCGTGCGGTCCTCTGAGTGGCAGGGAGGGCTGCTGTTTCCCCGAACAGGTGCGCAGGGACCCTGTAAAACAGCTGTGACCTCTCAAGGTGGGTCATGTGACCCCTCAAGGGTGGGGCACGTGACCTCCCAAGGGTGGGTCAGGAGACCCCACAAGGGTGGGTCACGGGACCCCTCAAGGGTGGGTCACGAGACCCCTCAAGGGTTGGTCACGTGACCCCAAAAGGGTAGGTCACGAGACCCCTCAGGGGTGGGTCACGTGACCCCTCGGGAGTGGGTCACGAGACCTCTCAGGGGTGGGTCACATGATACCTCTGGAGTGGGTCACGAGACCCCTCAGGGGTGGGTCACGTGACCCCTCCGGGGTGGCTCCCGTGACCCCTCAGGGGTGGGTGACGTGACCCCTCAACAGTGGTTCAGGAGACACGTCAAGGGTGGGTCCCGTGACCCGAGGGAGGCTTGTGGTGGGGAGCCTGAGTGCGCACGCGCGCCCCGCTTATAGGCCCAAAATGAGCCAGCCGCGGCTCGGAGAAAAGCCATCTCCTGGGGGCCTCCCCATGTTCCTCCACTCCTCAAGGAGGACCCCTTTACGGATGGAAGAAAAGGGGGATCTTCGCAGTGGTGGGTTCCGGCCAGAGGCGTCTGCAGGTTTGCCTGCACGTACGCCAGGTGCTCGCACAACGGGCCCAGGTGTTTGAGCCCCGTGGAGGCAGAGGGCTGCTTATTGCTGGATGATAGTGTCCTGCAGGGTTAAGGGACGGCGTGGGCACTCCCAGGGCCACAGAGGGCACCTGGCCTTTAGAGAGTTCCCTGGAAAATTTCTCGCCCAGGCCCTTGGTCCACAAGTCTATCCTGGGTACAGTGTCTGTGCGAGGCTGGGAGTGCTTCTGGGCAGTGTTCCCCAGGGGAAATCGCGTGGTCCTCTAGGTGGCAGGGAGGGCTCCTGTGTCCACGGACAGGTGCCCAGGGACCCTGTGGAACTGCTGTGACCTCTAAAGGGTGGGTCAGGTGAGCCAAGGGAGGTGTGTGCTTGGGAGCCTGAGTGCGCATGCGCGGCCCACGTATAGGCCCGAAACGAGCCAGCCGCGGCTCGGAGAAAAGCCATCTCCTGGGGGCCTCCCCATGTTCTTCCACTCCTCAAGCGTGACCCCTTTACGGATGGAGGAAAAGGGGGATCTTCGCAGTGGTGGGTTCGCGCCAGGGGGGTCTGCGGGTTTGCCTCCACGTACGCCAGGTGCCCGCACACCGGGCCCAGGTGTTTGAGCCCCGTGGAGGCAGAGGGCTGCTTATTGCTGGATGCAAGTGTCCTGCGGGGTCAAGGAACGGCATGGGCACTCCCCGGGCCACACAGGGCACCGGGCCCTTAGAGAGTTCCATGGGAAATCCCCCGCCCATGCCCCCGGTACCCAAGTCTGTCCTTAGCACACTGTCTGTGCGGGGCTGAAGGTACTGCTAGGCAGTGTGGCCTGTGGGAAATCGTGCGGTCCTCTGAGTGGCAGGGAGGGCTGCTGTTTCCCCGAACAGGTGCGCAGGGACCCTGTAAAACAGCTGTGACCTCTCAAGGTGGGTCATGTGACCCCTCAAGGGTGGGGCACGTGACCTCCCAAGGGTGGGTCAGAAGACCCGACAAGGGTGGGTCACGGGACCCCTCAAGGGTGGGTCACGAGACCCCTCAAGGGTTGGTCACGTGACCCCAAAAGGGTAGGTCACGAGACCCCTCAAGGGTGGGTCACGTGACCGTTAAGGGGTGGATCACGTGACCCCTCGGGAGTGGGTCACGTGACCCCTCGGGAGTGGGTCACGAGACCCCTCAGGGGTGGGTCACGTGACCCCTCGGGAGTGGGTCACGAGACCCCTCAGGGGTGGGTCACGTGACCCCTCAGGGGTAGGTCACGTGACCCCTCGGGAGTGGGTCACGAGACCCCTCAGGGGTGGGTCACGTGATACCTCTGGAGTGGGTCACGAGACACCCCAGGGGTGGGTCACGTGACACCTCCAGGGTGGCTCCCGTGACCCCTCAGGGGTGGGTGACGTGACCCCTCAACAGTGGTTCAGGAGACACGTCAAGGGTGGGTCCCGTGACCCGAGGGAGGCTTGTGGTGGGGAGCCTGAGTGCGCACGCGCGGCCCGCTTATAGGCCCGAAATGAGCCAGCCGCGGCTCGGAGAAAGGCCATCTCCTGGGGGCCTCCCCATGTTCCTCCACTCCTCAAGGAGGACCCCTTTACGGATGGAAGAAAAGGGGGATCTTCACAGTGGTGGGTTCCGGCCAGAGGCGTCTGCGGGTTTGCCTGCACGTACGCCAGGTGCTCGCACAACGGGCCCAGGTGTTTGAGCCCCGTGGAGGCAGAGGGCTGCTTATTGCTGGATGATAGTGTCCTGCAGGGTTAAGGGACGGCGTGGGCACTCCCAGGGCCACAGAGGGCACCTGGCCTTTAGAGAGTTCCCTGGAAAATTCCTCGCCCAGGCCCTTGGTCCACAAGTCTATCCTGGGTACAGTGTCTGTGCGAGGCTGGGAGTGCTTCTGGGCAGTGTTCCCCAGGGGAAATCGCGTGGTCCTCTAGGTGGCAGGGAGGGCTCCTGTGTCCACGGACAGGTGCCCAGGGACCCTGTGGAACTGCTGTGACCTCTAAAGGGTGGGTCAGGTGAGCCAAGGGAGGTGTGTGCTTGGGAGCCTGAGTGCGCATGCGCGGCCCACGTATAGGCCCGAAACGAGCCAGCCGCGGCTCGGAGAAAAGCCATCTCCTGGGGGCCTCCCCATGTTCTTCCACTCCTCAAGCGTGACCCCTTTACGGATGGAGGAAAAGGGGGATCTTCGCAGTGGTGGGTTCGCGCCAGGGGGGTCTGCGGGTTTGCCTCCACGTACGCCAGGTGCCCGCACACCGGGCCCAGGTGTTTGAGCCCCGTGGAGGCAGAGGGCTGCTTATTGCTGGATGCAAGTGTCCTGCGGGGTCAAGGAACGGCATGGGCACTCCCCGGGCCACACAGGGCACCGGGCCCTTAGAGAGTTCCATGGGAAATCCCCCGCCCATGCCCCCGGTACCCAAGTCTGTCCTTAGCACACTGTCTGTGCGGGGCTGAAGGTACTGCTAGGCAGTGTGGCCTGTGGGAAATCGTGCGGTCCTCTGAGTGGCAGGGAGGGCTGCTGTTTCCCCGAACAGGTGCGCAGGGACCCTGTAAAACAGCTGTGACCTCTGAAGGTGGGTCATGTGACCCCTCAGGGGTGGGTCACGTGACCCCTCGGGAGTGGGTCACGAGACCCCTCAGGGGTGGGTCACGTGACCCCTCGGGAGTGGGTCACGAGACCTCTCAGGGGTGGGTCACGTGATACCTCTGGAGTGGGTCACGAGACGCCTCAGGGGTGGGTCACGTGACCCCTCCGGGGTGGCTCCCGTGACCCCTCAGGGGTGGGTGATGTGACCCCTCAACAGTGGTTCAGGAGACACGTCAAGGGTGGGTCCCGTGACCAGAGGGAGGCTTGTGGTGGGGAGCCTGAGTGCGCACGCGCGGCCCGCTTATAGGCCCGAAATGAGCCAGCCGCGGCTCGGAGAAAAGCCATCTCCTGGGGGCCTCCCCATGTTCCTCCACTCCTCAAGGAGGACCCCTTTACGGATGGAAGAAAAGGGGGATCTTCGCAGTGGTGGGTTCCGGCCAGAGGCGTCTGCGGGTTTGCCTGCACGTACGCCAGGTGCTCGCACAACGGGCCCAGGTGTTTGAGCCCCGTGGAGGCAGAGGGCTGCTTATTGCTGGATGATAGTGTCCTGCAGGGTTAAGGGACGGCGTGGGCACTCCCAGGGCCACAGAGGGCACCTGGCCTTTAGAGAGTTCCCTGGAAAATTCCTCGCCCAGGCCCTTGGTCCACAAGTCTATCCTGGGTACAGTGTCTGTGCGAGGCTGGGAGTGCTTCTGGGCAGTGTTCCCCAGGGGAAATCGCGTGGTCCTCTAGGTGGCAGGGAGGGCTCATGTGTCCACGGACAGGTGCCCAGGGACCCTGTGGAACTGCTGTGACCTCTAAAGGGTGGGTCAGGTGAGCCAAGGGAGGTGTGTGCTTGGGAGCCTGAGTGCGCATGCGCGGCCCACGTATAGGCCCGAAACGAGCCAGCCGCGGCTCGGAGAAAAGCCATCTCCTGGGGGCCTCCCCATGTTCTTCCACTCCTCAAGCGTGACCCCTTTACGGATGGAGGAAAAGGGGGATCTTCGCAGTGGTGGGTTTGCGCCAGGGGGGTCTGCGGGTTTGCCTCCACGTACGCCAGGTGCCCGCACACCGGGCCCAGGTGTTTGAGCCCCGTGGAGGCAGAGGGCTGCTTATTGCTGGATGCAAGTGTCCTGCGGGGTCAAGGAACGGCATGGGCACTCCCCGGGCCACACAGGGCACCGGGCCCTTAGAGAGTTCCATGGGAAATCCCCCGCCCATGCCCCCGGTACCCAAGTCTGTCCTTTTCACACTGTCTGTGCGGGGCTGAAGGTACTGCTAGGCAGTGTGGCCTGTGGGAAATCGTGCGGTCCTCTGAGTGGCAGGGAGGGCTGCTGTTTCCCCGAACAGGTGCGCAGGGACCCTGTAAAACAGCTGTGACCTCTCAAGGTGGGTCATCTGACCCCTCAAGTGTGGGGCACGTGACCTCCAAAGGGTGGGTCAGAAGACCCCACAAGGGTGGGTCACGGGACCCCTCAAGGGTGGGTCACGAGACCCCTCAAGGGTTGGTCACGTGACCCCAAAAGGGTAGGTCACGAGACCCCTCAAGGGTGGGTCACGTGACCCCTCAGGTGTG
Source organism: Desmodus rotundus (assembly GCF_022682495.2). Lineage (NCBI taxonomy): Eukaryota > Metazoa > Chordata > Mammalia > Chiroptera > Phyllostomidae > Desmodus > Desmodus rotundus. Next base: position 13,574 of record NW_026527337.1, read on the forward strand.
GATCACGTGACCCCTCGGGAGTGGGTCACGTGACCCCTCGGGAGTGGGTCACGAGACCCCTCAGGGGTGGGTCACGTGATACCTCTGGAGTGGGTCACGAGACCCCTCAGGGGTGGGTCACGTGACCCCTCCGGGGTGGCTCCCTTGACGCCTCAGGGGTGGGTGACGTGACCCCTCAACAGTGGTTCAGGAGACACGTCAAAAATGGGTCCCGTGACCCGAGGGAGGCTTGTGGTGGGGAGCCTGAGTGCGCACGCGCGGCCCGCTTATAGGCCCGAAATGAGCCAGCCGCGGCTCGGAGAAAAGCCATCTCCTGAGGGCCTCCCCATGTTCCTCCACTCCTCAAGGAGGACCCCTTTACGGATGGAAGAAAAGGGGGATCTTCGCAGTGGTGGGTTCGGACCAGAGCGGTCTGCGGGTTTGCCTGCAGGTACACCAGGTGCTCGCACAACGGGCCCAGGTGTTTGAGCCCCGTGGAGGCAGAGGGATGCTTATTGCTGGATGATAGTGTCCTGCAGGGTTAAGGGACGGCGTGGGCACTCCCAGGGCGACAGAGGGCACCTGGCCTTTAGAGAGTTCCCTGGAAAATTCCCCGCCCTGGCCCCTGGTCCACAAGTCTATCCTGCGTACAGTGTCTGTGCGACGCTGGGAGTGCTTCTGGGCAGTGTTCCCCAGGGGAAATCGCGTGGTCCTCTAGGTGGCAGGGAGGGCTCCTGTGTCCACGGACAGGTGCCCAGGGACCCTGTGGAACTGCTGTGACCTCTAAAGGTGGGTCAGGTGAGCCAAGGGAGGTGTGTGCTTGGGAGCCTGAGTGCGCATGCGCGGCCCACGTATAGGCCCGAAACGAGCCAGCCGCGGCTCGGAGAAAAGCCATCTCCTGGGGGCCTCCCCATGTTCTTCCACTCCTCAAGCGTGACCCCTTTACGGATGCAGGAAAAGGGGGATCTTCGCAGTGGTGGGTTCGCGCCAGAGGGTTCTGCGGGTTTGCCTCCACGTACGCCAGGTGCCCGCACACCGGGCCCAGGTGTTTGAGCCCCGTGGAGGCAGAGGGCTGCTTATTGCTGGATGCAAGTGTCCTGCGGGGTCAAGGAACGGCATGGGCACTCCCCGGGCCACACAGGGCACCGGGCCCTTAGAGAGTTCCATGGGAAATCCCCCGCCCATGCCCCCGGTACCCAAGTCTGTCCTTAGCACACTGTCTGTGCGGGGCTGAAGGTACTGCTAGGCAGTGTGGCCTGTGGGAAATCGTGCGGTCCTCTGAGTGGCAGGGAGGGCTGCTGTTTCCCCGAACAGGTGCGCAGGGACCCTGTAAAACAGCTGTGACCTCTCAAGGTGGGTCATGTGACCCCTCAAGGGTGGGGCACGTGACCTCCCAAGGGTGGGTCAGGAGACCCCACAAGGGTGGGTCACGGGACCCCTCAAGGGTGGGTCACGAGACCCCTCAAGGGTTGGTCACGTGACCCCAAAAGGGTAGGTCACGAGACCCCTCAAGGGTGGGTCACGTGACCCCTAAGGGGTGGGTCACGTGACCCCTCGGGAGTGGGTCACGAGACCCCTCAGGGGTGGGTCACGTGACCCCTCGGGAGTGGGTCACGAGACCTCTCAGGGGTGGGTCACGTGATACCTCTGGAGTGGGTCACGAGACCCCTCAGGGGTGGGTCACGTGACCCCTCCGGGGTGGCTCCCGTGACCCCTCAGGGGTGGGTGACGTGACCCCTCAACAGTGGTTCAGGAGACACGTCAAGGGTGGGTCCCGTGACCCGAGGGAGGCTTGTGGTGGGGAGCCTGAGTGCGCACGCGCGCCCCGCTTATAGGCCCAAAATGAGCCAGCCGCGGCTCGGAGAAAAGCCATCTCCTGGGGGCCTCCCCATGTTCCTCCACTCCTCAAGGAGGACCCCTTTACGGATGGTAGAAAAGGGGGATCTTCGCAGTGGTGGGTTCCGGCCAGAGGCGTCTGCGGGTTTGCCTGCACGTACGCCAGGTGCTCGCACAACGGGCCCAGGTGTTTGAGCCCCGTGGAGGCAGAGGGCTGCTTATTGCTGGATGATAGTGTCCTGCAGGGTTAAGGGACGGCGTGGGCACTCCCAGGGCCACAGAGGGCACCTGGCCTTTAGAGAGTTCCCTGGAAAATTTCTCGCCCAGGCCCTTGGTCCACAAGTCTATCCTGGGTACAGTGTCTGTGCGAGGCTGGGAGTGCTTCTGGGCAGTGTTCCCCAGGGGAAATCGCGTGGTCCTCTAGGTGGCAGGGAGGGCTCCTGTGTCCACGGACAGGTGCCCAGGGACCCTGTGGAACTGCTGTGACCTCTAAAGGGTGGGTCAGGTGAGCCAAGGGAGGTGTGTGCTTGGGAGCCTGAGTGCGCATGCGCGGCCCACGTATAGGCCCGAAACGAGCCAGCCGCGGCTCGGAGAAAAGCCATCTCCTGGGGGCCTCCCCATGTTCTTCCACTCCTCAAGCGTGACCCCTTTACGGATGGAGGAAAAGGGGGATCTTCGCAGTGGTGGGTTCGCGCCAGGGGGGTCTGCGGGTTTGCCTCCACGTACGCCAGGTGCCCGCACACCGGGCCCAGGTGTTTGAGCCCCGTGGAGGCAGAGGGCTGCTTATTGCTGGATGCAAGTGTCCTGCGGGGTCAAGGAACGGCATGGGCACTCCCCGGGCCACACAGGGCACCGGGCCCTTAGAGAGTTCCATGGGAAATCCCCCGCCCATGCCCCCGGTACCCAAGTCTGTCCTTAGCACACTGTCTGTGCGGGGCTGAAGGTACTGCTAGGCAGTGTGGCCTGTGGGAAATCGTGCGGTCCTCTGAGTGGCAGGGAGGGCTGCTGTTTCCCCGAACAGGTGCGCAGGGACCCTGTAAAACAGCTGTGACCTCTCAAGGTGGGTCATGTGACCCCTCAAGGGTGGGGCACGTGACCTCCCAAGGGTGGGTCAGGAGACCCGACAAGGGTGGGTCACGGGACCCCTCAAGGGTGGGTCACGAGACCCCTCAAGGGTTGGTCACGTGACCCCAAAAGGGTAGGTCACGAGACCCCTCAAGGGTGGGTCACGTGACCGTTAAGGGGTGGATCACGTGACCCCTCGGGAGTGGGTCACGTGACCCCTCGGGAGTGGGTCACGAGACCCCTCAGGGGTGGGTCACGTGACCCCTCGGGAGTGGGTCACGAGACCCCTCAGGGGTGGGTCATGTGACCCCTCAGGGGTAGGTCACGTGACCCCTCGGGAGTGGGTCACGAGACCCCTCAGGGGTGGGTCACGTGATACCTCTGGAGTGGGTCACGAGACACCCCAGGGGTGGGTCACGTGACACCTCCAGGGTGGCTCCCGTGACCCCTCAGGGGTGGGTGACGTGACCCCTCAACAGTGGTTCAGGAGACACGTCAAGGGTGGGTCCCGTGACCCGAGGGAGGCTTGTGGTGGGGAGCCTGAGTGCGCACGCGCGGCCCGCTTATAGGCCCGAAATGAGCCAGCCGCGGCTCGGAGAAAGGCCATCTCCTGGGGGCCTCCCCATGTTCCTCCACTCCTCAAGGAGGACCCCTTTACGGATGGAAGAAAAGGGGGATCTTCACAGTGGTGGGTTCCGGCCAGAGGCGTCTGCGGGTTTGCCTGCACGTACGCCAGGTGCTCGCACAACGGGCCCAGGTGTTTGAGCCCCGTGGAGGCAGAGGGCTGCTTATTGCTGGATGATAGTGTCCTGCAGGGTTAAGGGACGGCGTGGGCACTCCCAGGGCCACAGAGGGCACCTGGCCTTTAGAGAGTTCCCTGGAAAATTCCTCGCCCAGGCCCTTGGTCCACAAGTCTATCCTGGGTACAGTGTCTGTGCGAGGCTGGGAGTGCTTCTGGGCAGTGTTCCCCAGGGGAAATCGCGTGGTCCTCTAGGTGGCAGGGAGGGCTCCTGTGTCCACGGACAGGTGCCCAGGGACCCTGTGGAACTGCTGTGACCTCTAAAGGGTGGGTCAGGTGAGCCAAGGGAGGTGTGTGCTTGGGAGCCTGAGTGCGCATGCGCGGCCCACGTATAGGCCCGAAACGAGCCAGCCGCGGCTCGGAGAAAAGCCATCTCCTGGGGGCCTCCCCATGTTCTTCCACTCCTCAAGCGTGACCCCTTTACGGATGGAGGAAAAGGGGGATCTTCGCAGTGGTGGGTTCGCGCCAGGGGGGTCTGCGGGTTTGCCTCCACGTACGCCAGGTGCCCGCACACCGGGCCCAGGTGTTTGAGCCCCGTGGAGGCAGAGGGCTGCTTATTGCTGGATGCAAGTGTCCTGCGGGGTCAAGGAACGGCATGGGCACTCCCCGGGCCACACAGGGCACCGGGCCCTTAGAGAGTTCCATGGGAAATCCCCCGCCCATGCCCCCGGTACCCAAGTCTGTCCTTAGCACACTGTCTGTGCGGGGCTGAAGGTACTGCTAGGCAGTGTGGCCTGTGGGAAATCGTGCGGTCCTCTGAGTGGCAGGGAGGGCTGCTGTTTCCCCGAACAGGTGCGCAGGGACCCTGTAAAACAGCTGTGACCTCTGAAGGTGGGTCATGTGACCCCTCAGGGGTGGGTCACGTGACCCCTCGGGAGTGGGTCACGAGACCCCTCAGGGGTGGGTCACGTGACCCCTCGGGAGTGGGTCACGAGACCTCTCAGGGGTGGGTCACGTGATACCTCTGGAGTGGGTCACGAGACCCCTCAGGGGTGGGTCACGTGACCCCTCCGGGGTGGCTCCCGTGACCCCTCAGGGGTGGGTGATGTGACCCCTCAACAGTGGTTCAGGAGACACGTCAAGGGTGGGTCCCGTGACCAGAGGGAGGCTTGTGGTGGGGAGCCTGAGTGCGCACGCGCGGCCCGCTTATAGGCCCGAAATGAGCCAGCCGCGGCTCGGAGAAAAGCCATCTCCTGGGGGCCTCCCCATGTTCCTCCACTCCTCAAGGAGGACCCCTTTACGGATGGAAGAAAAGGGGGATCTTCGCAGTGGTGGGTTCCGGCCAGAGGCGTCTGCGGGTTTGCCTGCACGTACGCCAGGTGCTCGCACAACGGGCCCAGGTGTTTGAGCCCCGTGGAGGCAGAGGGCTGCTTATTGCTGGATGATAGTGTCCTGCAGGGTTAAGGGACGGCGTGGGCACTCCCAGGGCCACAGAGGGCACCTGGCCTTTAGAGAGTTCCCTGGAAAATTCCTCGCCCAGGCCCTTGGTCCACAAGTCTATCCTGGGTACAGTGTCTGTGCGAGGCTGGGAGTGCTTCTGGGCAGTGTTCCCCAGGGGAAATCGCGTGGTCCTCTAGGTGGCAGGGAGGGCTCATGTGTCCACGGACAGGTGCCCAGGGACCCTGTGGAACTGCTGTGACCTCTAAAGGGTGGGTCAGGTGAGCCAAGGGAGGTGTGTGCTTGGGAGCCTGAGTGCGCATGCGCGGCCCACGTATAGGCCCGAAACGAGCCAGCCGCGGCTCGGAGAAAAGCCATCTCCTGGGGGCCTCCCCATGTTCTTCCACTCCTCAAGCGTGACCCCTTTACGGATGGAGGAAAAGGGGGATCTTCGCAGTGGTGGGTTTGCGCCAGGGGGGTCTGCGGGTTTGCCTCCACGTACGCCAGGTGCCCGCACACCGGGCCCAGGTGTTTGAGCCCCGTGGAGGCAGAGGGCTGCTTATTGCTGGATGCAAGTGTCCTGCGGGGTCAAGGAACGGCATGGGCACTCCCCGGGCCACACAGGGCACCGGGCCCTTAGAGAGTTCCATGGGAAATCCCCCGCCCATGCCCCCGGTACCCAAGTCTGTCCTTTTCACACTGTCTGTGCGGGGCTGAAGGTACTGCTAGGCAGTGTGGCCTGTGGGAAATCGTGCGGTCCTCTGAGTGGCAGGGAGGGCTGCTGTTTCCCCGAACAGGTGCGCAGGGACCCTGTAAAACAGCTGTGACCTCTCAAGGTGGGTCATCTGACCCCTCAAGTGTGGGGCACGTGACCTCCAAAGGGTGGGTCAGAAGACCCCACAAGGGTGGGTCACGGGACCCCTCAAGGGTGGGTCACGAGACCCCTCAAGGGTTGGTCACGTGACCCCAAAAGGGTAGGTCACGAGACCCCTCAAGGGTGGGTCACGTGACCCCTCAGGTGTGGATCACGTGACCCCTCGGGAGTGGGTCACGTGACCCCTCGGGAGTGGGTCACGAGACCCCTCAGGGGTGGGTCACGTGACCCCTCGGGAGTGGGTCACGAGACCCCTCAGGGGTGGGTCACGTGATACCTCTGGAGTGGGTCACGAGACCCCTCAGGGGTGGGTCACGTGACCCCTCCGGGGTGGCTCCCTTGACGCCTCAGGGGTGGGTGACGTGACCCCTCAACAGTGGTTCAGGAGACACGTCAAAAATGGGTCCCGTGACCCGAGGGAGGCTTGTGGTGGGGAGCCTGAGTGCGCACGCGCGGCCCGCTTATAGGCCCGAAATGAGCCAGCCGCGGCTCGGAGAAAAGCCATCTCCTGAGGGCCTCCCCATGTTCCTCCACTCCTCAAGGAGGACCCCTTTACGGATGGAAGAAAAGGGGGATCTTCGCAGTGGTGGGTTCGGACCAGAGCGGTCTGCGGGTTTGCCTGCAGGTACACCAGGTGCTCGCACAACGGGCCCAGGTGTTTGAGCCCCGTGGAGGCAGAGGGATGCTTATTGCTGGATGATAGTGTCCTGCAGGGTTAAGGGACGGCGTGGGCACTCCCAGGGCGACAGAGGGCACCTGGCCTTCAGAGAGTTCCCTGGAAAATTCCCCGCCCTGGCCCCTGGTCCACAAGTCTATCCTGCGTACAGTGTCTGTGCGACGCTGGGAGTGCTTCTGGGCAGTGTTCCCCAGGGGAAATCGCGTGGTCCTCTAGGTGGCAGGGAGGGCTCCTGTGTCCACGGACAGGTGCCCAGGGACCCTGTGGAACTGCTGTGACCTCTAAAGGTGGGTCAGGTGAGCCAAGGGAGGTGTGTGCTTGGGAGCCTGAGTGCGCATGCGCGGCCCACGTATAGGCCCGAAACGAGCCAGCCGCGGCTCGGAGAAAAGCCATCTCCTGGGGGCCTCCCCATGTTCTTCCACTCCTCAAGCGTGACCCCTTTACGGATGCAGGAAAAGGGGGATCTTCGCAGTGGTGGGTTCGCGCCAGAGGGTTCTGCGGGTTTGCCTCCACGTACGCCAGGTGCCCGCACACCGGGCCCAGGTGTTTGAGCCCCGTGGAGGCAGAGGGCTGCTTATTGCTGGATGCAAGTGTCCTGCGGGGTCAAGGAACGGCATGGGCACTCCCCGGGCCACACAGGGCACCGGGCCCTTAGAGAGTTCCATGGGAAATCCCCCGCCCATGCCCCCGGTACCCAAGTCTGTCCTTAGCACACTGTCTGTGCGGGGCTGAAGGTACTGCTAGGCAGTGTGGCCTGTGGGAAATCGTGCGGTCCTCTGAGTGGCAGGGAGGGCTGCTGTTTCCCCGAACAGGTGCGCAGGGACCCTGTAAAACAGCTGTGACCTCTCAAGGTGGGTCATGTGACCCCTCAAGGGTGGGGCACGTGACCTCCCAAGGGTGGGTCAGGAGACCCCACAAGGGTGGGTCACGGGACCCCTCAAGGGTGGGTCACGAGACCCCTCAAGGGTTGGTCACGTGACCCCAAAAGGGTAGGTCACGAGACCCCTCAAGGGTGGGTCACGTGACCCCTAAGGGGTGGGTCACGTGACCCCTCGGGAGTGGGTCACGAGACCCCTCAGGGGTGGGTCACGTGACCCCTCGGGAGTGGGTCACGAGACCTCTCAGGGGTGGGTCACGTGATACCTCTGGAGTGGGTCACGAGACCCCTCAGGGGTGGGTCACGTGACCCCTCCGGGGTGGCTCCCGTGACCCCTCAGGGGTGGGTGACGTGACCCCTCAACAGTGGTTCAGGAGACACGTCAAGGGTGGGTCCCGTGACCCGAGGGAGGCTTGTGGTGGGGAGCCTGAGTGCGCACGCGCGCCCCGCTTATAGGCCCAAAATGAGCCAGCCGCGGCTCGGAGAAAAGCCATCTCCTGGGGGCCTCCCCATGTTCCTCCACTCCTCAAGGAGGACCCCTTTACGGATGGTAGAAAAGGGGGATCTTCGCAGTGGTGGGTTCCGGCCAGAGGCGTCTGCGGGTTTGCCTGCACGTACGCCAGGTGCTCGCACAACGGGCCCAGGTGTTTGAGCCCCGTGGAGGCAGAGGGCTGCTTATTGCTGGATGATAGTGTCCTGCAGGGTTAAGGGACGGCGTGGGCACTCCCAGGGCCACAGAGGGCACCTGGCCTTTAGAGAGTTCCCTGGAAAATTTCTCGCCCAGGCCCTTGGTCCACAAGTCTATCCTGGGTACAGTGTCTGTGCGAGGCTGGGAGTGCTTCTGGGCAGTGTTCCCCAGGGGAAATCGCGTGGTCCTCTAGGTGGCAGGGAGGGCTCCTGTGTCCACGGACAGGTGGCCAGGGACCCTGTGGAACTGCTGTGACCTCTAAAGGGTGGGTCAGGTGAGCCAAGGGAGGTGTGTGCTTGGGAGCCTGAGTGCGCATGCGCGGCCCACGTATAGGCCCGAAACGAGCCAGCCGCGGCTCGGAGAAAAGCCATCTCCTGGGGGCCTCCCCATGTTCTTCCACTCCTCAAGCGTGACCCCTTTACGGATGGAGGAAAAGGGGGATCTTCGCAGTGGTGGGTTCGCGCCAGGGGGGTCTGCGGGTTTGCCTCCACGTACGCCAGGTGCCCGCACACCGGGCCCAGGTGTTTGAGCCCCGTGGAGGCAGAGGGCTGCTTATTGCTGGATGCAAGTGTCCTGCGGGGTCAAGGAACGGCATGGGCACTCCCCGGGCCACACAGGGCACCGGGCCCTTAGAGAGTTCCATGGGAAATCCCCCGCCCATGCCCCCGGTACCCAAGTCTGTCCTTAGCACACTGTCTGTGCGGGGCTGAAGGTACTGCTAGGCAGTGTGGCCTGTGGGAAATCGTGCGGTCCTCTGAGTGGCAGGGAGGGCTGCTGTTTCCCCGAACAGGTGCGCAGGGACCCTGTAAAACAGCTGTGACCTCTCAAGGTGGGTCATGTGACCCCTCAAGGGTGGGGCACGTGACCTCCCAAGGGTGGGTCAGAAGACCCGACAAGGGTGGGTCACGGGACCCCTCAAGGGTGGGTCACGAGACCCCTCAAGGGTTGGTCACGTGACCCCAAAAGGGTAGGTCACGAGACCCCTCAAGGGTGGGTCACGTGACCGTTAAGGGGTGGATCACGTGACCCCTCGGGAGTGGGTCACGAGACCCCTCAGGGGTGGGTCACGTGACCCCTCGGGAGTGGGTCACGAGACCCCTCAGGGGTGGGTCACGTGACCCCTCAGGGGTAGGTCACGTGACCCCTCGGGAGTGGGTCACGAGACCCCTCAGGGGTGGGTCACGTGATACCTCTGGAGTGGGTCACGAGACACCCCAGGGGTGGGTCACGTGACACCTCCAGGGTGGCTCCCGTGACCCCTCAGGGGTGGGTGACGTGACCCCTCAACAGTGGTTCAGGAGACACGTCAAGGGTGGGTCCCGTGACCCGAGGGAGGCTTGTGGTGGGGAGCCTGAGTGCGCACGCGCGGCCCGCTTATAGGCCCGAAATGAGCCAGCCGCGGCTCGGAGAAAGGCCATCTCCTGGGGGCCTCCCCATGTTCCTCCACTCCTCAAGGAGGACCCCTTTACGGATGGAAGACAAGGGGGATCTTCGCAGTGGTGGGTTCCGGCCAGAGGCGTCTGCGGGTTTGCCTGCACGTACGCCAGGTGCTCGCACAACGGGCCCAGGTGTTTGAGCCCCGTGGAGGCAGAGGGCTGCTTATTGCTGGATGATAGTGTCCTGCAGGGTTAAGGGACGGCGTGGGCACTCCCAGGGCCACAGAGGGCACCTGGCCTTTAGAGAGTTCCCTGGAAAATTCCTCGCCCAGGCCCTTGGTCCACAAGTCTATCCTGGGTACAGTGTCTGTGCGAGGCTGGGAGTGCTTCTGGGCAGTGTTCCCCAGGGGAAATCGCGTGGTCCTCTAGGTGGCAGGGAGGGCTCCTGTGTCCACGGACAGGTGCCCAGGGACCCTGTGGAACTGCTGTGACCTCTAAAGGGTGGGTCAGGTGAGCCAAGGGAAGTGTGTGCTTGGGAGCCTGAGTGCGCATGCGCTGCCCACGTATAGGCCCGAAACGAGCCAGCCGCGGCTCGGAGAAAAGCCATCTCCTGGGGGCCTCCCCATGTTCTTCCACTCCTCAAGCGTGACCCCTTTACGGATGGAGGAAAAGGGGGATCTTCGCAGTGGTGGGTTCGCGCCAGAGGGGTCTGCGGGTTTGCCTCCACGTACGCCAGGTGCCCGCACACCGGGCCCAGGTGTTTGAGCCCCGTGGAGGCAGAGGGCTGCTTATTGCTGGATGCAAGTGTCCTGCGGGGTCAAGGAACGGCATGGGCACTCCCCGGGCCACACAGGGCACCGGGCCCTTAGAGAGTTCCATGGGAAATCCCCCGCCCATGCCCCCGGTACCCAAGTCTGTCCTTAGCACACTGTCTGTGCGGGGCTGAAGGTACTGCTAGGCAGTGTGGCCTGTGGGAAATCGTGCGGTCCTCTGAGTGGCAGGGAGGGCTGCTGTTTCCCCGAACAGGTGCGCAGGGACCCTGTAAAACAGCTGTGACCTCTCAAGGTGGGTCATGTGACCCCTCAAGGGTGGGGCACGTGACCTCCCAAGGGTGGGTCAGAAGACCCGACAAGGGTGGGTCACGGGACCCCTCAAGGGTGGGTCACGAGACCCCTCAAGGGTTGGTCACGTGACCCCAAAAGGGTAGGTCACGAGACCCCTCAAGGGTGGGTCACGTGACCGTTAAGGGGTGGATCACGTGACCCCTCGGGAGTGGGTCACGTGACCCCTCGGGAGTGGGTCACGAGACCCCTCAGGGGTGGGTCACGTGACCCCTCTGGGGTGGGTCACGTGACCCCTCGGGAGTGGGTCACGAGACCCCTCAGGGGTGGGTCACGTGATACCTCTGGAGTGGGTCACGAGACACCTCAGGGGTGGGTCACGTGACACCTCCAGGGTGGCTCCCGTGACCCCTCAGGGGTGGGTGACGTGACCCCTCAAGGGTTGGTCACGTGACCCCAAAAGGGTAGGTCACGGGACCCCTCAAGGGTGGGTCACGAGACCCCTCAAGGGTTGGTCACGTGACCCCAAAAGGGTAGGTCACGAGACCCCTCAAGGGTGGGTCACGTGACCCCTCAGGAGTGGGTCACGTGACCCCTCGGGAGTGGGTCACGTGACCCCTCGGGAGTGGGTCACGAGACCCCTCAGGGGTGGGTCACGTGACCCCTCGGGAGTGGGTCACGAGACCCCTCAGGGGTGGGTCACGTGATACCTCTGGAGTGGGTCACGAGACCCCTCAGGGGTGGGTCACGTGACCCCTCCGGGGTGGCTCCCGTGACGCCTCAGGGGTGGGTGACGTGACCCCTCAACAGTGGTTCAGGAGACACGTCAAGGGTGGGTCCCGTGACCCGAGGGAGGCTTGTGGTGGGGAGCCTGAGTGCGCACACGCGGCCCGCTTATAGGCCCGAAATGAGCCAGCCGCGGCTCGGAGAAAAGCCATCTCCTGAGGGCCTCCCCATGTTCCTCCACTCCTCAAGGAGGACCCCTTTACGGATGGAAGAAAAGGGGGATCTTCGCGCGGTGGGTTCCGGCCAGAGGCGTCTGCGGGTTTGCCTGCACGTACGCCAGGTGCTCGCACACCGGGCCCAGGTGTTTGAGCCCCGTGGAGGCAGAGGGCTGCTTATTGCTGGATGATAGTGTCCTGCAGGGTTAAGGGACGGCGTGGGCACTCCCAGGGCCACAGAGGGCACCTGGCCTTTAGAGAGTTCCCTGGAAAATTCCTCGCCCAGGCCCTTGGTCCACAAGTCTATCCTGGGTACAGTGTCTGTGCGAGGCTGGGAGTGCTTCTGGGCAGTGTTCCCCAGGGGAAATCGCGTGGTCCTCTAGGTGGCAGGGAGGGCTCCTGTGTCCACGGACAGGTGCCCAGGGACCCTGTTGAACTGCTGTGACCTCTAAAGGGTGGGTCAGGTGAGCCAAGGGAGGTGTGTGCTTGGGAGCCTGAGTGCGCATGCGCGGCCCACGTATAGGCCCGAAACGAGCCAGCCGCGGCTCGGAGAAAAGCCATCTCCTGGGGGCCTCCCCATGTTCTTCCACTCCTCAAGCGTGACCCCTTTACGGATGGAGGAAAAGGGGGATCTTCGCAGTGGTGGGTTCGCGCCAGGGGGGTCTGCGGGTTTGCCTCCACGTACGCCAGGTGCCCGCACACCGGGCCCAGGTGTTTGAGCCCCGTGGAGGCAGAGGGCTGCTTATTGCTGGATGCAAGTGTCCTGCGGGGTCAAGGAACGGCATGGGCACTCCCCGGGCCACACAGGGCACCGGGCCCTTAGAGAGTTCCATGGGAAATCCCCCGCCCATGCCCCCGGTACCCAAGTCTGTCCTTAGCACACTGTCTGTGCGGGGCTGAAGGTACTGCTAGGCAGTGTGGCCTGTGGGAAATCGTGCGGTCCTCTGAGTGGCAGGGAGGGCTGCTGTTTCCCCGAACAGGTGCGCAGGGACCCTGTAAAACAGCTGTGACCTCTGAAGGTGGGTCATGTGACCCCTCAGGGGTGGGTCACGTGACCCCTCGGGAGTGGGTCACGAGACCCCTCAGGGGTGGGTCACGTGACCCCTCGGGAGTGGGTCACGAGACCTCTCAGGGGTGGGTCACGTGATACCTCTGGAGTGGGTCACGAGACCCCTCAGGGGTGGGTCACGTGACACCTCCAGGGTGGCTCCCGTGACCCCTCAGGGGTGGGTGATGTGACCCCTCAACAGTGGTTCAGGAGACACGTCAAGGGTGGGTCCCGTGACCAGAGGGAGGCTTGTGGTGGGGAGCCTGTGTGCGCACGCGCGGCCCGCTTATAGGCCCGAAATGAGCCAGCCGCGGCTCGGAGAAAAGCCATCTCCTGGGGGCCTCCCCATGTTCCTCCACTCCTCAAGGAGGACCCCTTTACGGATGGAAGAAAAGGGGGATCTTCGCAGTGGTGGGTTCCGGCCAGAGGCGTCTGCGGGTTTGCCTGCACGTACGCCAGGTGCTCGCACAACGGGCCCAGGTGTTTGAGCCCCGTGGAGGCAGAGGGCTGCTTATTGCTGGATGATAGTGTCCTGCAGGGTTAAGGGACGTCGTGGGCACTCCCAGGGCCACAGAGGGCACCTGGCCTTTAGAGAGTTCCCTGGAAAATTCCTCGCCCAGGCCCTTGGTCCACAAGTCTATCCTGGGTACAGTGTCTGTGCGAGGCTGGGAGTGCTTCTGGGCAGTGTTCCCCAGGGGAAATCGCGTGGTCCTCTAGGTGGCAGGGAGGGCTCATGTGTCCACGGACAGGTGCCCAGGGACCCTGTGGAACTGCTGTGACCTCTAAAGGGTGGGTCAGGTGAGCCAAGGGAGGTGTGTGCTTGGGAGCCTGAGTGCGCATGCGCGGCCCACGTATAGGCCCGAAACGAGCCAGCCGCGGCTCGGAGAAAAGCCATCTCCTGGGGGCCTCCCCATGTTCTTCCACTCCTCAAGCGTGACCCCTTTACGGATGGAGGAAAAGGGGGATCTTCGCAGTGGTGGGTTTGCGCCAGGGGGGTCTGCGGGTTTGCCTCCACGTACGCCAGGTGCCCGCACACCGGGCCCAGGTGTTTGATCCCCGTGGAGGCAGAGGGCTGCTTATTGCTGGATGCAAGTGTCCTGCGGGGTCAAGGAACGGCATGGGCACTCCCCGGGCCACACAGGGCACCGGGCCCTTAGAGAGTTCCATGGGAAATCCCCCTCCCATGCCCCCGGTACCCAAGTCTGTCCTTTTCACACTGTCTGTGCGGGGCTGAAGGTACTGCTAGGCAGTGTGGCCTGTGGGAAATCGTGCGGTCCTCTGAGTGGCAGGGAGGGCTGCTGTTTCCCCGAACAGGTGCGCAGGGACCCTGTAAAACAGCTGTGACCTCTCAAGGTGGGTCATCTGACCCCTCAAGTGTGGGGCACGTGACCTCCAAAGGGTGGGTCAGAAGACCCCACAAGGGTGGGTCACGGGACCCCTCAAGGGTGGGTCACGAGACCCCTCAAGGGTTGGTCACGTGACCCCAAAAGGGTAGGTCACGAGACCCCTCAAGGGTGGGTCACGTGACCCCTCAGGTGTGGATCACGTGACCCCTCGGGAGTGGGTCACGTGACCCCTCGGGAGTGGGTCACGAGACCCCTCAGGGGTGGGTCACGTGACCCCTCGGGAGTGGGTCACGAGACCCCTCAGGGGTGGGTCACGTGATACCTCTGGAGTGGGTCACGAGACCCCTCAGGGGTGGGTCACGTGACCCCTCCGGGGTGGCTCCCTTGACGCCTCAGGGGTGGGTGACGTGACCCCTCAACAGTGGTTCAGGAGACACGTCAAAAATGGGTCCCGTGACCCGAGGGAGGCTTGTGGTGGGGAGCCTGAGTGCGCACGCGCGGCCCGCTTATAGGCCCGAAATGAGCCAGCCGCGGCTCGGAGAAAAGCCATCTCCTGAGGGCCTCCCCATGTTCCTCCACTCCTCAAGGAGGACCCCTTTACGGATGGAAGAAAAGGGGGATCTTCGCAGTGGTGGGTTCGGACCAGAGCGGTCTGCGGGTTTGCCTGCAGGTACACCAGGTGCTCGCACAACGGGCCCAGGTGTTTGAGCCCCGTGGAGGCAGAGGGATGCTTATTGCTGGATGATAGTGTCCTGCAGGGTTAAGGGACGGCGTGGGCACTCCCAGGGCGACAGAGGGCACCTGGCCTTTAGAGAGTTCCCTGGAAAATTCCCCGCCCTGGCCCCTGGTCCACAAGTCTATCCTGCGTACAGTGTCTGTGCGACGCTGGGAGTGCTTCTGGGCAGTGTTCCCCAGGGGAAATCGCGTGGTCCTCTAGGTGGCAGGGAGGGCTCCTGTGTCCACGGACAGGTGCCCAGGGACCCTGTGGAACTGCTGTGACCTCTAAAGGTGGGTCAGGTGAGCCAAGGGAGGTGTGTGCTTGGGAGCCTGAGTGCGCATGCGCGGCCCACGTATAGGCCCGAAACGAGACAGCCG
The DNA here is from genome assembly GCF_022682495.2 of Desmodus rotundus. Lineage (NCBI taxonomy): Eukaryota > Metazoa > Chordata > Mammalia > Chiroptera > Phyllostomidae > Desmodus > Desmodus rotundus. The sequence goes on from NW_026527337.1 coordinate 28,612, forward strand.
CGGCTCGGAGAAAAGCCATCTCCTGGGGGCCTCCCCATGTTCTTCCACTCCTCAAGCGTGACCCCTTTACGGATGCAGGAAAAGGGGGATCTTCGCAGTGGTGGGTTCGCGCCAGAGGGTTCTGCGGGTTTGCCTCCACGTACGCCAGGTGCCCGCACACCGGGCCCAGGTGTTTGAGCCCCGTGGAGGCAGAGGGCTGCTTATTGCTGGATGCAAGTGTCCTGCGGGGTCAAGGAACGGCATGGGCACTCCCCGGGCCACACAGGGCACCGGGCCCTTAGAGAGTTCCATGGGAAATCCCCCGCCCATGCCCCCGGTACCCAAGTCTGTCCTTAGCACACTGTCTGTGCGGGGCTGAAGGTACTGCTAGGCAGTGTGGCCTGTGGGAAATCGTGCGGTCCTCTGAGTGGCAGGGAGGGCTGCTGTTTCCCCGAACAGGTGCGCAGGGACCCTGTAAAACAGCTGTGACCTCTCAAGGTGGGTCATGTGACCCCTCAAGGGTGGGGCACGTGACCTCCCAAGGGTGGGTCAGGAGACCCCACAAGGGTGGGTCACGGGACCCCTCAAGGGTGGGTCACGAGACCCCTCAAGGGTTGGTCACGTGACCCCAAAAGGGTAGGTCACGAGACCCCTCAAGGGTGGGTCACGTGACCCCTAAGGGGTGGGTCACGTGACCCCTCGGGAGTGGGTCACGAGACCCCTCAGGGGTGGGTCACGTGACCCCTCGGGAGTGGGTCACGAGACCTCTCAGGGGTGGGTCACATGATACCTCTGGAGTGGGTCACGAGACCCCTCAGGGGTGGGTCACGTGACCCCTCCGGGGTGGCTCCCGTGACCCCTCAGGGGTGGGTGACGTGACCCCTCAACAGTGGTTCAGGAGACACGTCAAGGGTGGGTCCCGTGACCCGAGGGAGGCTTGTGGTGGGGAGCCTGAGTGCGCACGCGCGCCCCGCTTATAGGCCCAAAATGAGCCAGCCGCGGCTCGGAGAAAAGCCATCTCCTGGGGGCCTGCCCATGTTCCTCCACTCCTCAAGGAGGACCCCTTTACGGATGGAAGAAAAGGGGGATCTTCGCAGTGGTGGGTTCCGGCCAGAGGCGTCTGCGGGTTTGCCTGCACGTACGCCAGGTGCTCGCACAACGGGCCCAGGTGTTTGAGCCCCGTGGATGCAGAGGGCTGCTTATTGCTGGATGATAGTGTCCTGCAGGGTTAAGGGACGGCGTGGGCACTCCCAGGGCCACAGAGGGCACCTGGCCTTTAGAGAGTTCCCTGGAAAATTTCTCGCCCAGGCCCTTGGTCCACAAGTCTATCCTGGGTACAGTGTCTGTGCGAGGCTGGGAGTGCTTCTGGGCAGTGTTCCCCAGGGGAAATCGCGTGGTCCTCTAGGTGGCAGGGAGGGCTCCTGTGTCCACGGACAGGTGCCCAGGGACCCTGTGGAACTGCTGTGACCTCTAAAGGGTGGGTCAGGTGAGCCAAGGGAGGTGTGTGCTTGGGAGCCTGAGTGCGCATGCGCGGCCCACGTATAGGCCCGAAACGAGCCAGCCGCGGCTCGGAGAAAAGCCATCTCCTGGGGGCCTCCCCATGTTCTTCCACTCCTCAAGCGTGACCCCTTTACGGATGGAGGAAAAGGGGGATCTTCGCAGTGGTGGGTTCGCGCCAGGGGGGTCTGCGGGTTTGCCTCCACGTACGCCAGGTGCCCGCACACCGGGCCCAGGTGTTTGAGCCCCGTGGAGGCAGAGGGCTGCTTATTGCTGGATGCAAGTGTCCTGCGGGGTCAAGGAACGGCATGGGCACTCCCCGGGCCACACAGGGCACCGGGCCCTTAGAGAGTTCCATGGGAAATCCCCCGCCCATGCCCCCGGTACCCAAGTCTGTCCTTAGCACACTGTCTGTGCGGGGCTGAAGGTACTGCTAGGCAGTGTGGCCTGTGGGAAATCGTGCGGTCCTCTGAGTGGCAGGGAGGGCTGCTGTTTCCCCGAACAGGTGCGCAGGGACCCTGTAAAACAGCTGTGACCTCTCAAGGTGGGTCATGTGACCCCTCAAGGGTGGGGCACGTGACCTCCCAAGGGTGGGTCAGAAGACCCGACAAGGGTGGGTCACGGGACCCCTCAAGGGTGGGTCACGAGACCCCTCAAGGGTTGGTCACGTGACCCCAAAAGGGTAGGTCACGAGACCCCTCAAGGGTGGGTCACGTGACCGTTAAGGGGTGGATCACGTGACCCCTCGGGAGTGGGTCACGTGACCCCTCGGGAGTGGGTCACGAGACCCCTCAGGGGTGGGTCACGTGACCCCTCGGGAGTGGGTCACGAGACCCCTCAGGGGTGGGTCACGTGACCCCTCAGGGGTAGGTCACGTGACCCCTCGGGAGTGGGTCACGAGACCCCTCAGGGGTGGGTCACGTGATACCTCTGGAGTGGGTCACGAGACACCCCAGGGGTGGGTCACGTGACACCTCCAGGGTGGCTCCCGTGACCCCTCAGGGGTGGGTGACATGACCCCTCAACAGTGGTTCAGGAGACACGTCAAGGGTGGGTCCCGTGACCCGAGGGAGGCTTGTGGTGGGGAGCCTGAGTGCGCACGCGCGGCCCGCTTATAGGCCCGAAATGAGCCAGCCGCGGCTCGGAGAAAGGCCATCTCCTGGGGGCCTCCCCATGTTCCTCCACTCCTCAAGGAGGACCCCTTTACGGATGGAAGAAAAGGGGGATCTTCACAGTGGTGGGTTCCGGCCAGAGGCGTCTGCGGGTTTGCCTGCACCTACGCCAGGTGCTCGCACAACGGGCCCAGGTGTTTGAGCCCCGTGGAGGCAGAGGGCTGCTTATTGCTGGATGATAGTGTCCTGCAGGGTTAAGGGACGGCGTGGGCACTCCCAGGGCCACAGAGGGCACCTGGCCTTTAGAGAGTTCCCTGGAAAATTCCTCGCCCAGGCCCTTGGTCCACAAGTCTATCCTGGGTACAGTGTCTGTGCGAGGCTGGGAGTGCTTCTGGGCAGTGTTCCCCAGGGGAAATCGCGTGGTCCTCTAGGTGGCAGGGAGGGCTCCTGTGTCCACGGACAGGTGCCCAGGGACCCTGTGGAACTGCTGTGACCTCTAAAGGGTGGGTCAGGTGAGCCAAGGGAGGTGTGTGCTTGGGAGCCTGAGTGCGCATGCGCGGCCCACGTATAGGCCCGAAACGAGCCAGCCGCGGCTCGGAGAAAAGCCATCTCCTGGGGGCCTCCCCATGTTCTTCCACTCCTCAAGCGTGACCCCTTTACGGATGGAGGAAAAGGGGGATCTTCGCAGTGGTGGGTTCGCGCCAGGGGGGTCTGCGGGTTTGCCTCCACGTACGCCAGGTGCCCGCACACCGGGCCCAGGTGTTTGAGCCCCGTGGAGGCAGAGGGCTGCTTATTGCTGGATGCAAGTGTCCTGCGGGGTCAAGGAACGGCATGGGCACTCCCCGGGCCACACAGGGCACCGGGCCCTTAGAGAGTTCCATGGGAAATCCCCCGCCCATGCCCCCGGTACCCAAGTCTGTCCTTAGCACACTGTCTGTGCGGGGCTGAAGGTACTGCTAGGCAGTGTGGCCTGTGGGAAATCGTGCGGTCCTCTGAGTGGCAGGGAGGGCTGCTGTTTCCCCGAACAGGTGCGCAGGGACCCTGTAAAACAGCTGTGACCTCTGAAGGTGGGTCATGTGACCCCTCAGGGGTGGGTCACGTGACCCCTCGGGAGTGGGTCACGAGACCCCTCAGGGGTGGGTCACGTGACCCCTCGGGAGTGGGTCACGAGACCTCTCAGGGGTGGGTCACGTGATACCTCTGGAGTGGGTCACGAGACCCCTCAGGGGTGGGTCACGTGACCCCTCCGGGGTGGCTCCCGTGACCCCTCAGGGGTGGGTGATGTGACCCCTCAACAGTGGTTCAGGAGACACGTCAAGGGTGGGTCCCGTGACCAGAGGGAGGCTTGTGGTGGGGAGCCTGAGTGCGCACGCGCGGCCCGCTCATAGGCCCGAAATGAGCCAGCCGCGGCTCGGAGAAAAGCCATCTCCTGGGGGCCTCCCCATGTTCCTCCACTCCTCAAGGAGGACCCCTTTACGGATGGAAGAAAAGGGGGATCTTCGCAGTGGTGGGTTCCGGCCAGAGGCGTCTGCGGGTTTGCCTGCACGTACGCCAGGTGCTCGCACAACGGGCCCAGGTGTTTGAGCCCCGTGGAGGCAGAGGGCTGCTTATTGCTGGATGATAGTGTCCTGCAGGGTTAAGGGACGGCGTGGGCACTCCCAGGGCCACAGAGGGCACCTGGCCTTTAGAGAGTTCCCTGGAAAATTCCTCGCCCAGGCCCTTGGTCCACAAGTCTATCCTGGGTACAGTGTCTGTGCGAGGCTGGGAGTGCTTCTGGGCAGTGTTCCCCAGGGGAAATCGCGTGGTCCTCTAGGTGGCAGGGAGGGCTCCTGTGTCCACGGACAGGTGCCCAGGGACCCTGTGGAACTGCTGTGACCTCTAAAGGGTGGGTCAGGTGAGCCAAGGGAGGTGTGTGCTTGGGAGCCTGAGTGCGCATGCGCGGCCCACGTATAGGCCCAAAACGAGCCAGCCGCGGCTCGGAGAAAAGCCATCTCCTGGGGGCCTCCCCATGTTCTTCCACTCCTCAAGCGTGACCCCTTTACGGATGGAGGGAAAGGGGGATCTTCGCAGTGGTGGGTTTGCGCCAGGGGGGTCTGCGGGTTTGCCTCCACGTACGCCAGGTGCCCGCACACCGGGCCCAGGTGTTTGAGCCCCGTGGAGGCAGAGGGCTGCTTATTGCTGGATGCAAGTGTCCTGCGGGGTCAAGGAACGGCATGGGCACTCCCCGGGCCACACAGGGCACCGGGCCCTTAGAGAGTTCCATGGGAAATCCCCCGCCCATGCCCCCGGTACCCAAGTCTGTCCTTTTCACACTGTCTGTGCGGGGCTGAAGGTACTGCTAGGCAGTGTGGCCTGTGGGAAATCGTGCGGTCCTCTGAGTGGCAGGGAGGGCTGCTGTTTCCCCGAACAGGTGCGCAGGGACCCTGTAAAACAGCTGTGACCTCTCAAGGTGGGTCATCTGACCCCTCAAGTGTGGGGCACGTGACCTCCAAAGGGTGGGTCAGAAGACCCCACAAGGGTGGGTCACGGGACACCTCAAGGGTGGGTCACGAGACCCCTCAAGGGTTGGTCACGTGACCCCAAAAGGGTAGGTCACGAGACCCCTCAAGGGTGGGTCCCGTGACCCCTCAGGTGTGGATCACGTGACCCCTCGGGAGTGGGTCACGTGACCCCTCGGGAGTGGGTCACGAGACCCCTCAGGGGTGGGTCACGTGACCCCTCGGGAGTGGGTCACGAGACCCCTCAGGGGTGGGTCACGTGATACCTCTGGAGTGGGTCACGAGACCCCTCAGGGGTGGGTCACGTGACCCCTCCGGGGTGGCTCCCTTGACGCCTCAGGGGTGGGTGACGTGACCCCTCAACAGTGGTTCAGGAGACACGTCAAAAATGGGTCCCGTGACCCGAGGGAGGCTTGTGGTGGGGAGCCTGAGTGCGCACGCGCGGCCCGCTTATAGGCCCGAAATGAGCCAGCCGCGGCTCGGAGAAAAGCCATCTCCTGAGGGCCTCCCCATGTTCCTCCACTCCTCAAGGAGGACCCCTTTACGGATGGAAGAAAAGGGGGATCTTCGCAGTGGTGGGTTCGGACCAGAGCGGTCTGCGGGTTTGCCTGCAGGTACACCAGGTGCTCGCACAACGGGCCCAGGTGTTTGAGCCCCGTGGAGGCAGAGGGATGCTTATTGCTGGATGATAGTGTCCTGCAGGGTTAAGGGACGGCGTGGGCACTCCCAGGGCGACAGAGGGCACCTGGCCTTTAGAGAGTTCCCTGGAAAATTCCCCGCCCTGGCCCCTGGTCCACAAGTCTATCCTGCGTACAGTGTCTGTGCGACGCTGGGAGTGCTTCTGGGCAGTGTTCCCCAGGGGAAATCGCGTGGTCCTCTAGGTGGCAGGGAGGGCTCCTGTGTCCACGGACAGGTGCCCAGGGACCCTGTGGAACTGCTGTGACCTCTAAAGGTGGGTCAGGTGAGCCAAGGGAGGTGTGTGCTTGGGAGCCTGAGTGCGCATGCGCGGCCCACGTATAGGCCCGAAACGAGCCAGCCGCGGCTCGGAGAAAAGCCATCTCCTGGGGGCCTCCCCATGTTCTTCCACTCCTCAAGCGTGACCCCTTTACGGATGCAGGAAAAGGGGGATCTTCGCAGTGGTGGGTTCGCGCCAGAGGGTTCTGCGGGTTTGCCTCCACGTACGCCAGGTGCCCGCACACCGGGCCCAGGTGTTTGAGCCCCGTGGAGGCAGAGGGCTGCTTATTGCTGGATGCAAGTGTCCTGCGGGGTCAAGGAACGGCATGGGCACTCCCCGGGCCACACAGGGCACCGGGCCCTTAGAGAGTTCCATGGGAAATCCCCCGCCCATGCCCCCGGTACCCAAGTCTGTCCTTAGCACACTGTCTGTGCGGGGCTGAAGGTACTGCTAGGCAGTGTGGCCTGTGGGAAATCGTGCGGTCCTCTGAGTGGCAGGGAGGGCTGCTGTTTCCCCGAACAGGTGCGCAGGGACCCTGTAAAACAGCTGTGACCTCTCAAGGTGGGTCATGTGACCCCTCAAGGGTGGGGCACGTGACCTCCCAAGGGTGGGTCAGGAGACCCCACAAGGGTGGGTCACGGGACCCCTCAAGGGTGGGTCACGAGACCCCTCAAGGGTTGGTCACGTGACCCCAAAAGGGTAGGTCACGAGACCCCTCAAGGGTGGGTCACGTGACCCCTAAGGGGTGGGTCACGTGACCCCTCGGGAGTGGGTCACGAGACCCCTCAGGGGTGGGTCACGTGACCCCTCGGGAGTGGGTCACGAGACCTCTCAGGGGTGGGTCACGTGATACCTCTGGAGTGGGTCACGAGACCCCTCAGGGGTGGGTCACGTGACCCCTCCGGGGTGGCTCCCGTGACCCCTCAGGGGTGGGTGACGTGACCCCTCAACAGTGGTTCAGGAGACACGTCAAGGGTGGGTCCCGTGACCCGAGGGAGGCTTGTGGTGGGGAGCCTGAGTGCGCACGCGCGCCCCGCTTATAGGCCCAAAATGAGCCAGCCGCGGCTCGGAGAAAAGCCATCTCCTGGGGGCCTCCCCATGTTCCTCCACTCCTCAAGGAGGACCCCTTTACGGATGGTAGAAAAGGGGGATCTTCGCAGTGGTGGGTTCCGGCCAGAGGCGTCTGCGGGTTTGCCTGCACGTACGCCAGGTGCTCGCACAACGGGCCCAGGTGTTTGAGCCCCGTGGAGGCAGAGGGCTGCTTATTGCTGGATGATAGTGTCCTGCAGGGTTAAGGGACGGCGTGGGCACTCCCAGGGCCACAGAGGGCACCTGGCCTTTAGAGAGTTCCCTGGAAAATTTCTCGCCCAGGCCCTTGGTCCACAAGTCTATCCTGGGTACAGTGTCTGTGCGAGGCTGGGAGTGCTTCTGGGCAGTGTTCCCCAGGGGAAATCGCGTGGTCCTCTAGGTGGCAGGGAGGGCTCCTGTGTCCACGGACAGGTGCCCAGGGACCCTGTGGAACTGCTGTGACCTCTAAAGGGTGGGTCAGGTGAGCCAAGGGAGGTGTGTGCTTGGGAGCCTGAGTGCGCATGCGCGGCCCACGTATAGGCCCGAAACGAGCCAGCCGCGGCTCGGAGAAAAGCCATCTCCTGGGGGCCTCCCCATGTTCTTCCACTCCTCAAGCGTGACCCCTTTACGGATGGAGGAAAAGGGGGATCTTCGCAGTGGTGGGTTCGCGCCAGGGGGGTCTGCGGGTTTGCCTCCACGTACGCCAGGTGCCCGCACACCGGGCCCAGGTGTTTGAGCCCCGTGGAGGCAGAGGGCTGCTTATTGCTGGATGCAAGTGTCCTGCGGGGTCAAGGAACGGCATGGGCACTCCCCGGGCCACACAGGGCACCGGGCCCTTAGAGAGTTCCATGGGAAATCCCCCGCCCATGCCCCCGGTACCCAAGTCTGTCCTTAGCACACTGTCTGTGCGGGGCTGAAGGTACTGCTAGGCAGTGTGGCCTGTGGGAAATCGTGCGGTCCTCTGAGTGGCAGGGAGGGCTGCTGTTTCCCCGAACAGGTGCGCAGGGACCCTGTAAAACAGCTGTGACCTCTCAAGGTGGGTCATGTGACCCCTCAAGGGTGGGGCACGTGACCTCCCAAGGGTGGGTCAGAAGACCCGACAAGGGTGGGTCACGGGACCCCTCAAGGGTGGGTCACGAGACCCCTCAAGGGTTGGTCACGTGACCCCAAAAGGGTAGGTCACGAGACCCCTCAAGGGTGGGTCACGTGACCGTTAAGGGGTGGATCACGTGACCCCTCGGGAGTGGGTCACGTGACCCCTCGGGAGTGGGTCACGAGACCCCTCAGGGGTGGGTCACGTGACCCCTCGGGAGTGGGTCACGAGACCCCTCAGGGGTGGGTCATGTGACCCCTCAGGGGTAGGTCACGTGACCCCTCGGGAGTGGGTCACGAGACCCCTCAGGGGTGGGTCACGTGATACCTCTGGAGTGGGTCACGAGACACCCCAGGGGTGGGTCACGTGACACCTCCAGGGTGGCTCCCGTGACCCCTCAGGGGTGGGTGACGTGACCCCTCAACAGTGGTTCAGGAGACACGTCAAGGGTGGGTCCCGTGACCCGAGGGAGGCTTGTGGTGGGGAGCCTGAGTGCGCACGCGCGGCCCGCTTATAGGCCCGAAATGAGCCAGCCGCGGCTCGGAGAAAGGCCATCTCCTGGGGGCCTCCCCATGTTCCTCCACTCCTCAAGGAGGACCCCTTTACGGATGGAAGAAAAGGGGGATCTTCACAGTGGTGGGTTCCGGCCAGAGGCGTCTGCGGGTTTGCCTGCACGTACGCCAGGTGCTCGCACAACGGGCCCAGGTGTTTGAGCCCCGTGGAGGCAGAGGGCTGCTTATTGCTGGATGATAGTGTCCTGCAGGGTTAAGGGACGGCGTGGGCACTCCCAGGGCCACAGAGGGCACCTGGCCTTTAGAGAGTTCCCTGGAAAATTCCTCGCCCAGGCCCTTGGTCCACAAGTCTATCCTGGGTACAGTGTCTGTGCGAGGCTGGGAGTGCTTCTGGGCAGTGTTCCCCAGGGGAAATCGCGTGGTCCTCTAGGTGGCAGGGAGGGCTCCTGTGTCCACGGACAGGTGCCCAGGGACCCTGTGGAACTGCTGTGACCTCTAAAGGGTGGGTCAGGTGAGCCAAGGGAGGTGTGTGCTTGGGAGCCTGAGTGCGCATGCGCGGCCCACGTATAGGCCCGAAACGAGCCAGCCGCGGCTCGGAGAAAAGCCATCTCCTGGGGGCCTCCCCATGTTCTTCCACTCCTCAAGCGTGACCCCTTTACGGATGGAGGAAAAGGGGGATCTTCGCAGTGGTGGGTTCGCGCCAGGGGGGTCTGCGGGTTTGCCTCCACGTACGCCAGGTGCCCGCACACCGGGCCCAGGTGTTTGAGCCCCGTGGAGGCAGAGGGCTGCTTATTGCTGGATGCAAGTGTCCTGCGGGGTCAAGGAACGGCATGGGCACTCCCCGGGCCACACAGGGCACCGGGCCCTTAGAGAGTTCCATGGGAAATCCCCCGCCCATGCCCCCGGTACCCAAGTCTGTCCTTAGCACACTGTCTGTGCGGGGCTGAAGGTACTGCTAGGCAGTGTGGCCTGTGGGAAATCGTGCGGTCCTCTGAGTGGCAGGGAGGGCTGCTGTTTCCCCGAACAGGTGCGCAGGGACCCTGTAAAACAGCTGTGACCTCTGAAGGTGGGTCATGTGACCCCTCAGGGGTGGGTCACGTGACCCCTCGGGAGTGGGTCACGAGACCCCTCAGGGGTGGGTCACGTGACCCCTCGGGAGTGGGTCACGAGACCTCTCAGGGGTGGGTCACGTGATACCTCTGGAGTGGGTCACGTGACCCCTCCGGGGTGGCTCCCGTGACCCCTCAGGGGTGGGTGATGTGACCCCTCAACAGTGGTTCAGGAGACACGTCAAGGGTGGGTCCCGTGACCAGAGGGAGGCTTGTGGTGGGGAGCCTGAGTGCGCACGCGCGGCCCGCTTATAGGCCCGAAATGAGCCAGCCGCGGCTCGGAGAAAAGCCATCTCCTGGGGGCCTCCCCATGTTCCTCCACTCCTCAAGGAGGACCCCTTTACGGATGGAAGAAAAGGGGGATCTTCGCAGTGGTGGGTTCCGGCCAGAGGCGTCTGCGGGTTTGCCTGCACGTACGCCAGGTGCTCGCACAACGGGCCCAGGTGTTTGAGCCCCGTGGAGGCAGAGGGCTGCTTATTGCTGGATGATAGTGTCCTGCAGGGTTAAGGGACGGCGTGGGCACTCCCAGGGCCACAGAGGGCACCTGGCCTTTAGAGAGTTCCCTGGAAAATTCCTCGCCCAGGCCCTTGGTCCACAAGTCTATCCTGGGTACAGTGTCTGTGCGAGGCTGGGAGTGCTTCTGGGCAGTGTTCCCCAGGGGAAATCGCGTGGTCCTCTAGGTGGCAGGGAGGGCTCATGTGTCCACGGACAGGTGCCCAGGGACCCTGTGGAACTGCTGTGACCTCTAAAGGGTGGGTCAGGTGAGCCAAGGGAGGTGTGTGCTTGGGAGCCTGAGTGCGCATGCGCGGCCCACGTATAGGCCCGAAACGAGCCAGCCGCGGCTCGGAGAAAAGCCATCTCCTGGGGGCCTCCCCATGTTCTTCCACTCCTCAAGCGTGACCCCTTTACGGATGGAGGAAAAGGGGGATCTTCGCAGTGGTGGGTTTGCGCCAGGGGGGTCTGCGGGTTTGCCTCCACGTACGCCAGGTGCCCGCACACCGGGCCCAGGTGTTTGAGCCCCGTGGAGGCAGAGGGCTGCTTATTGCTGGATGCAAGTGTCCTGCGGGGTCAAGGAACGGCATGGGCACTCCCCGGGCCACACAGGGCACCGGGCCCTTAGAGAGTTCCATGGGAAATCCCCCGCCCATGCCCCCGGTACCCAAGTCTGTCCTTTTCACACTGTCTGTGCGGGGCTGAAGGTACTGCTAGGCAGTGTGGCCTGTGGGAAATCGTGCGGTCCTCTGAGTGGCAGGGAGGGCTGCTGTTTCCCCGAACAGGTGCGCAGGGACCCTGTAAAACAGCTGTGACCTCTCAAGGTGGGTCATCTGACCCCTCAAGTGTGGGGCACGTGACCTCCAAAGGGTGGGTCAGAAGACCCCACAAGGGTGGGTCACGGGACCCCTCAAGGGTGGGTCACGAGACCCCTCAAGGGTTGGTCACGTGACCCCAAAAGGGTAGGTCACGAGACCCCTCAAGGGTGGGTCACGTGACCCCTCAGGTGTGGATCACGTGACCCCTCGGGAGTGGGTCACGTGACCCCTCGGGAGTGGGTCACGAGACCCCTCAGGGGTGGGTCACGTGACCCCTCGGGAGTGGGTCACGAGACCCCTCAGGGGTGGGTCACGTGATACCTCTGGAGTGGGTCACGAGACCCCTCAGGGGTGGGTCACGTGACCCCTCCGGGGTGGCTCCCTTGACGCCTCAGGGGTGGGTGACGTGACCCCTCAACAGTGGTTCAGGAGACACGTCAAAAATGGGTCCCGTGACCCGAGGGAGGCTTGTGGTGGGGAGCCTGAGTGCGCACGCGCGGCCCGCTTATAGGCCCGAAATGAGCCAGCCGCGGCTCGGAGAAAAGCCATCTCCTGAGGGCCTCCCCATGTTCCTCCACTCCTCAAGGAGGACCCCTTTACGGATGGAAGAAAAGGGGGATCTTCGCAGTGGTGGGTTCGGACCAGAGCGGTCTGCGGGTTTGCCTGCAGGTACACCAGGTGCTCGCACAACGGGCCCAGGTGTTTGAGCCCCGTGGAGGCAGAGGGATGCTTATTGCTGGATGATAGTGTCCTGCAGGGTTAAGGGACGGCGTGGGCACTCCCAGGGCGACAGAGGGCACCTGGCCTTTAGAGAGTTCCCTGGAAAATTCCCCGCCCTGGCCCCTGGTCCACAAGTCTATCCTGCGTACAGTGTCTGTGCGACGCTGGGAGTGCTTCTGGGCAGTGTTCCCCAGGGGAAATCGCGTGGTCCTCTAGGTGGCAGGGAGGGCTCCTGTGTCCACGGACAGGTGCCCAGGGACCCTGTGGAACTGCTGTGACCTCTAAAGGTGGGTCAGGTGAGCCAAGGGAGGTGTGTGCTTGGGAGCCTGAGTGCGCATGCGCGGCCCACGTATAGGCCCGAAACGAGCCAGCCGCGGCTCGGAGAAAAGCCATCTCCTGGGGGCCTCCCCATGTTCTTCCACTCCTCAAGCGTGACCCCTTTACGGATGCAGGAAAAGGGGGATCTTCGCAGTGGTGGGTTCGCGCCAGAGGGTTCTGCGGGTTTGCCTCCACGTACGCCAGGTGCCCGCACACCGGGCCCAGGTGTTTGAGCCCCGTGGAGGCAGAGGGCTGCTTATTGCTGGATGCAAGTGTCCTGCGGGGTCAAGGAACGGCATGGGCACTCCCCGGGCCACACAGGGCACCGGGCCCTTAGAGAGTTCCATGGGAAATCCCCCGCCCATGCCCCCGGTACCCAAGTCTGTCCTTAGCACACTGTCTGTGCGGGGCTGAAGGTACTGCTAGGCAGTGTGGCCTGTGGGAAATCGTGCGGTCCTCTGAGTGGCAGGGAGGGCTGCTGTTTCCCCGAACAGGTGCGCAGGGACCCTGTAAAACAGCTGTGACCTCTCAAGGTGGGTCATGTGACCCCTCAAGGGTGGGGCACGTGACCTCCCAAGGGTGGGTCAGGAGACCCCACAAGGGTGGGTCACGGGACCCCTCAAGGGTGGGTCACGAGACCCCTCAAGGGTTGGTCACGTGACCCCAAAAGGGTAGGTCACGAGACCCCTCAAGGGTGGGTCACGTGACCCCTAAGGGGTGGGTCACGTGACCCCTCGGGAGTGGGTCACGAGACCCCTCAGGGGTGGGTCACGTGACCCCTCGGGAGTGGGTCACGAGACCTCTCAGGGGTGGGTCACGTGATACCTCTGGAGTGGGTCACGAGACCCCTCAGGGGTGGGTCACGTGACCCCTCCGGGGTGGCTCCCGTGACCCCTCAGGGGTGGGTGACGTGACCCCTCAACAGTGGTTCAGGAGACACGTCAAGGGTGGGTCCCGTGACCCGAGGGAGGCTTGTGGTGGGGAGCCTGAGTGCGCACGCGCGCCCCGCTTATAGGCCCAAAATGAGCCAGCCGCGGCTCGGAGAAAAGCCATCTCCTGGGGGCCTCCCCATGTTCCTCCACTCCTCAAGGAGGACCCCTTTACGGATGGTAGAAAAGGGGGATCTTCGCAGTGGTGGGTTCCGGCCAGAGGCGTCTGCGGGTTTGCCTGCACGTACGCCAGGTGCTCGCACAACGGGCCCAGGTGTTTGAGCCCCGTGGAGGCAGAGGGCTGCTTATTGCTGGATGATAGTGTCCTGCAGGGTTAAGGGACGGCGTGGGCACTCCCAGGGCCACAGAGGGCACCTGGCCTTTAGAGAGTTCCCTGGAAAATTTCTCGCCCAGGCCCTTGGTCCACAAGTCTATCCTGGGTACAGTGTCTGTGCGAGGCTGGGAGTGCTTCTGGGCAGTGTTCCCCAGGGGAAATCGCGTGGTCCTCTAGGTGGCAGGGAGGGCTCCTGTGTCCACGGACAGGTGCCCAGGGACCCTGTGGAACTGCTGTGACCTCTAAAGGGTGGGTCAGGTGAGCCAAGGGAGGTGTGTGCTTGGGAGCCTGAGTGCGCATGCGCGGCCCACGTATAGGCCCGAAACGAGCCAGCCGCGGCTCGGAGAAAAGCCATCTCCTGGGGGCCTCCCCATGTTCTTCCACTCCTCAAGCGTGACCCCTTTACGGATGGAGGAAAAGGGGGATCTTCGCAGTGGTGGGTTCGCGCCAGGGGGGTCTGCGGGTTTGCCTCCACGTACGCCAGGTGCCCGCACACCGGGCCCAGGTGTTTGAGCCCCGTGGAGGCAGAGGGCTGCTTATTGCTGGATGCAAGTGTCCTGCGGGGTCAAGGAACGGCATGGGCACTCCCCGGGCCACACAGGGCACCGGGCCCTTAGAGAGTTCCATGGGAAATCCCCCGCCCATGCCCCCGGTACCCAAGTCTGTCCTTAGCACACTGTCTGTGCGGGGCTGAAGGTACTGCTAGGCAGTGTGGCCTGTGGGAAATCGTGCGGTCCTCTGAGTGGCAGGGAGGGCTGCTGTTTCCCCGAACAGGTGCGCAGGGACCCTGTAAAACAGCTGTGACCTCTCAAGGTGGGTCATGTGACCCCTCAAGGGTGGGGCACGTGACCTCCCAAGGGTGGGTCAGAAGACCCGACAAGGGTGGGTCACGGGACCCCTCAAGGGTGGGTCACGAGACCCCTCAAGGGTTGGTCACGTGACCCCAAAAGGGTAGGTCACGAGACCCCTCAAGGGTGGGTCACGTGACCGTTAAGGGGTGGATCACGTGACCCCTCGGGAGTGGGTCACGTGACCCCTCGGGAGTGGGTCACGAGACCCCTCAGGGGTGGGTCACGTGACCCCTCGGGAGTGGGTCACGAGACCCCTCAGGGGTGGGTCATGTGACCCCTCAGGGGTAGGTCACGTGACCCCTCGGGAGTGGGTCACGAGACCCCTCAGGGGTGGGTCACGTGATACCTCTGGAGTGGGTCACGAGACACCCCAGGGGTGGGTCACGTGACACCTCCAGGGTGGCTCCCGTGACCCCTCAGGGGTGGGTGACGTGACCCCTCAACAGTGGTTCAGGAGACACGTCAAGGGTGGGTCCCGTGACCCGAGGGAGGCTTGTGGTGGGGAGCCTGAGTGCGCACGCGCGGCCCGCTTATAGGCCCGAAATGAGCCAGCCGCGGCTCGGAGAAAGGCCATCTCCTGGGGGCCTCCCCATGTTCCTCCACTCCTCAAGGAGGACCCCTTTACGGATGGAAGAAAAGGGGGATCTTCACAGTGGTGGGTTCCGGCCAGAGGCGTCTGCGGGTTTGCCTGCACGTACGCCAGGTGCTCGCACAACGGGCCCAGGTGTTTGAGCCCCGTGGAGGCAGAGGGCTGCTTATTGCTGGATGATAGTGTCCTGCAGGGTTAAGGGACGGCGTGGGCACTCCCAGGGCCACAGAGGGCACCTGGCCTTTAGAGAGTTCCCTGGAAAATTCCTCGCCCAGGCCCTTGGTCCACAAGTCTATCCTGGGTACAGTGTCTGTGCGAGGCTGGGAGTGCTTCTGGGCAGTGTTCCCCAGGGGAAATCGCGTGGTCCTCTAGGTGGCAGGGAGGGCTCCTGTGTCCACGGACAGGTGCCCAGGGACCCTGTGGAACTGCTGTGACCTCTAAAGGGTGGGTCAGGTGAGCCAAGGGAGGTGTGTGCTTGGGAGCCTGAGTGCGCATGCGCGGCCCACGTATAGGCCCGAAACGAGCCAGCCGCGGCTCGGAGAAAAGCCATCTCCTGGGGGCCTCCCCATGTTCTTCCACTCCTCAAGCGTGACCCCTTTACGGATGGAGGAAAAGGGGGATCTTCGCAGTGGTGGGTTCGCGCCAGGGGGGTCTGCGGGTTTGCCTCCACGTACGCCAGGTGCCCGCACACCGGGCCCAGGTGTTTGAGCCCCGTGGAGGCAGAGGGCTGCTTATTGCTGGATGCAAGTGTCCTGCGGGGTCAAGGAACGGCATGGGCACTCCCCGGGCCACACAGGGCACCGGGCCCTTAGAGAGTTCCATGGGAAATCCCCCGCCCATGCCCCCGGTACCCAAGTCTGTCCTTAGCACACTGTCTGTGCGGGGCTGAAGGTACTGCTAGGCAGTGTGGCCTGTGGGAAATCGTGCGGTCCTCTGAGTGGCAGGGAGGGCTGCTGTTTCCCCGAACAGGTGCGCAGGGACCCTGTAAAACAGCTGTGACCTCTGAAGGTGGGTCATGTGACCCCTCAGGGGTGGGTCACGTGACCCCTCGGGAGTGGGTCACGAGACCCCTCAGGGGTGGGTCACATGACCCCTCGGGAGTGGGTCACGAGACCTCTCAGGGGTGGGTCACGTGATACCTCTGGAGTGGGTCACGAGACCCCTCAGGGGTGGGTCACGTGACCCCTCCGGGGTGGCTCCCGTGACCCCTCAGGGGTGGGTGATGTGACCCCTCAACAGTGGTTCAGGAGACACGTCAAGGGTGGGTCCCGTGACCAGAGGGAGGCTTGTGGTGGGGAGCCTGAGTGCGCACGCGCGGCCCGCTTATAGGCCCGAAATGAGCCAGCCGCGGCTCGGAGAAAAGCCATCTCCTGGGGGCCTCCCCATGTTCCTCCACTCCTCAAGGAGGACCCCTTTACGGATGGAAGAAAAGGGGGATCTTCGCAGTGGTGGGTTCCGGCCAGAGGCGTCTGCGGGTTTGCCTGCACGTACGCCAGGTGCTCGCACAACGGGCCCAGGTGTTTGAGCCCCGTGGAGGCAGAGGGCTGCTTATTGCTGGATGATAGTGTCCTGCAGGGTTAAGGGACGGCGTGGGCACTCCCAGGGCCACAGAGGGCACCTGGCCTTTAGAGAGTTCCCTGGAAAATTCCTCGCCCAGGCCCTTGGTCCACAAGTCTATCCTGGGTACAGTGTCTGTGCGAGGCTGGGAGTGCTTCTGGGCAGTGTTCCCCAGGGGAAATCGCGTGGTCCTCTAGGTGGCAGGGAGGGCTCATGTGTCCACGGACAGGTGCCCAGGGACCCTGTGGAACTGCTGTGACCTCTAAAGGGTGGGTCAGGTGAGCCAAGGGAGGTGTGTGCTTGGGAGCCTGAGTGCGCATGCGCGGCCCACGTATAGGCCCGAAACGAGCCAGCCGCGGCTCGGAGAAAAGCCATCTCCTGGGGGCCTCCCCATGTTCTTCCACTCCTCAAGCGTGACCCCTTTACGGATGGAGGAAAAGGGGGATCTTCGCAGTGGTGGGTTTGCGCCAGGGGGGTCTGCGGGTTTGCCTCCACGTACGCCAGGTGCCCGCACACCGGGCCCAGGTGTTTGAGCCCCGTGGAGGCAGAGGGCTGCTTATTGCTGGATGCAAGTGTCCTGCGGGGTCAAGGAACGGCATGGGCACTCCCCGGGCCACACAGGGCACCGGGCCCTTAGAGAGTTCCATGGGAAATCCCCCGCCCATGCCCCCGGTACCCAAGTCTGTCCTTTTCACACTGTCTGTGCGGGGCTGAAGGTACTGCTAGGCAGTGTGGCCTGTGGGAAATCGTGCGGTCCTCTGAGTGGCAGGGAGGGCTGCTGTTTCCCCGAACAGGTGCGCAGGGACCCTGTAAAACAGCTGTGACCTCTCAAGGTGGGTCATCTGACCCCTCAAGTGTGGGGCACGTGACCTCCAAAGGGTGGGTCAGAAGACCCCACAAGGGTGGGTCACGGGACCCCTCAAGGGTGGGTCACGAGACCCCTCAAGGGTTGGTCACGTGACCCCAAAAGGGTAGGTCACGAGACCCCTCAAGGGTGGGTCACGTGACCCCTCAGGTGTGGATCACGTGACCCCTCGGGAGTGGGTCACGTGACCCCTCGGGAGTGGGTCACGAGACCCCTCAGGGGTGGGTCACGTGACCCCTCGGGAGTGGGTCACGAGACCCCTCAGGGGTGGGTCACGTGATACCTCTGGAGTGGGTCACGAGACCCCTCAGGGGTGGGTCACGTGACCCCTCCGGGGTGGCTCCCTTGACGCCTCAGGGGTGGGTGACGTGACCCCTCAACAGTGGTTCAGGAGACACGTCAAAAATGGGTCCCGTGACCCGAGGGAGGCTTGTGGTGGGGAGCCTGAGTGCGCACGCGCGGCCCGCTTATAGGCCCGAAATGAGCCAGCCGCGGCTCGGAGAAAAGCCATCTCCTGAGGGCCTCCCCATGTTCCTCCACTCCTCAAGGAGGACCCCTTTACGGATGGAAGAAAAGGGGGATCTTCGCAGTGGTGGGTTCGGACCAGAGCGGTCTGCGGGTTTGCCTGCAGGTACACCAGGTGCTCGCACAACGGGCCCAGGTGTTTGAGCCCCGTGGAGGCAGAGGGATGCTTATTGCTGGATGATAGTGTCCTGCAGGGTTAAGGGACGGCGTGGGCACTCCCAGGGCGACAGAGGGCACCTGGCCTTTAGAGAGTTCCCTGGAAAATTCCCCGCCCTGGCCCCTGGTCCACAAGTCTATCCTGCGTACAGTGTCTGTGCGACGCTGGGAGTGCTTCTGGGCAGTGTTCCCCAGGGGAAATCGCGTGGTCCTCTAGGTGGCAGGGAGGGCTCCTGTGTCCACGGACAGGTGCCCAGGGACCCTGTGGAACTGCTGTGACCTCTAAAGGTGGGTCAGGTGAGCCAAGGGAGGTGTGTGCTTGGGAGCCTGAGTGCGCATGCGCGGCCCACGTATAGGCCCGAAACGAGCCAGCCGCGGCTCGGAGAAAAGCCATCTCCTGGGGGCCTCCCCATGTTCTTCCACTCCTCAAGCGTGACCCCTTTACGGATGCAGGAAAAGGGGGATCTTCGCAGTGGTGGGTTCGCGCCAGAGGGTTCTGCGGGTTTGCCTCCACGTACGCCAGGTGCCCGCACACCGGGCCCAGGTGTTTGAGCCCCGTGGAGGCAGAGGGCTGCTTATTGCTGGATGCAAGTGTCCTGCGGGGTCAAGGAACGGCATGGGCACTCCCCGGGCCACACAGGGCACCGGGCCCTTAGAGAGTTCCATGGGAAATCCCCCGCCCATGCCCCCGGTACCCAAGTCTGTCCTTAGCACACTGTCTGTGCGGGGCTGAAGGTACTGCTAGGCAGTGTGGCCTGTGGGAAATCGTGCGGTCCTCTGAGTGGCAGGGAGGGCTGCTGTTTCCCCGAACAGGTGCGCAGGGACCCTGTAAAACAGCTGTGACCTCTCAAGGTGGGTCATGTGACCCCTCAAGGGTGGGGCACGTGACCTCCCAAGGGTGGGTCAGGAGACCCCACAAGGGTGGGTCACGGGACCCCTCAAGGGTGGGTCACGAGACCCCTCAAGGGTTGGTCACGTGACCCCAAAAGGGTAGGTCACGAGACCCCTCAAGGGTGGGTCACGTGACCCCTAAGGGGTGGGTCACGTGACCCCTCGGGAGTGGGTCACGAGACCCCTCAGGGGTGGGTCACGTGACCCCTCGGGAGTGGGTCACGAGACCTCTCAGGGGTGGGTCACGTGATACCTCTGGAGTGGGTCACGAGACCCCTCAGGGGTGGGTCACGTGACCCCTCCGGGGTGGCTCCCGTGACCCCTCAGGGGTGGGTGACGTGACCCCTCAACAGTGGTTCAGGAGACACGTCAAGGGTGGGTCCCGTGACCCGAGGGAGGCTTGTGGTGGGGAGCCTGAGTGCGCACGCGCGCCCCGCTTATAGGCCCAAAATGAGCCAGCCGCGGCTCGGAGAAAAGCCATCTCCTGGGGGCCTCCCCATGTTCCTCCACTCCTCAAGGAGGACCCCTTTACGGATGGTAGAAAAGGGGGATCTTCGCAGTGGTGGGTTCCGGCCAGAGGCGTCTGCGGGTTTGCCTGCACGTACGCCAGGTGCTCGCACAACGGGCCCAGGTGTTTGAGCCCCGTGGAGGCAGAGGGCTGCTTATTGCTGGATGATAGTGTCCTGCAGGGTTAAGGGACGGCGTGGGCACTCCCAGGGCCACAGAGGGCACCTGGCCTTTAGAGAGTTCCCTGGAAAATTTCTCGCCCAGGCCCTTGGTCCACAAGTCTATCCTGGGTACAGTGTCTGTGCGAGGCTGGGAGTGCTTCTGGGCAGTGTTCCCCAGGGGAAATCGCGTGGTCCTCTAGGTGGCAGGGAGGGCTCCTGTGTCCACGGACAGGTGGCCAGGGACCCTGTGGAACTGCTGTGACCTCTAAAGGGTGGGTCAGGTGAGCCAAGGGAGGTGTGTGCTTGGGAGCCTGAGTGCGCATGCGCGGCCCACGTATAGGCCCGAAACGAGCCAGCCGCGGCTCGGAGAAAAGCCATCTCCTGGGGGCCTCCCCATGTTCTTCCACTCCTCAAGCGTGACCCCTTTACGGATGGAGGAAAAGGGGGATCTTCGCAGTGGTGGGTTCGCGCCAGGGGGGTCTGCGGGTTTGCCTCCACGTACGCCAGGTGCCCGCACACCGGGCCCAGGTGTTTGAGCCCCGTGGAGGCAGAGGGCTGCTTATTGCTGGATGCAAGTGTCCTGCGGGGTCAAGGAACGGCATGGGCACTCCCCGGGCCACACAGGGCACCGGGCCCTTAGAGAGTTCCATGGGAAATCCCCCGCCCATGCCCCCGGTACCCAAGTCTGTCCTTAGCACACTGTCTGTGCGGGGCTGAAGGTACTGCTAGGCAGTGTGGCCTGTGGGAAATCGTGCGGTCCTCTGAGTGGCAGGGAGGGCTGCTGTTTCCCCGAACAGGTGCGCAGGGACCCTGTAAAACAGCTGTGACCTCTCAAGGTGGGTCATGTGACCCCTCAAGGGTGGGGCACGTGACCTCCCAAGGGTGGGTCAGAAGACCCGACAAGGGTGGGTCACGGGACCCCTCAAGGGTGGGTCACGAGACCCCTCAAGGGTTGGTCACGTGACCCCAAAAGGGTAGGTCACGAGACCCCTCAAGGGTGGGTCACGTGACCGTTAAGGGGTGGATCACGTGACCCCTCGGGAGTGGGTCACGAGACCCCTCAGGGGTGGGTCACGTGACCCCTCGGGAGTGGGTCACGAGACCCCTCAGGGGTGGGTCACGTGACCCCTCAGGGGTAGGTCACGTGACCCCTCGGGAGTGGGTCACGAGACCCCTCAGGGGTGGGTCACGTGATACCTCTGGAGTGGGTCACGAGACACCCCAGGGGTGGGTCACGTGACACCTCCAGGGTGGCTCCCGTGACCCCTCAGGGGTGGGTGACGTGACCCCTCAACAGTGGTTCAGGAGACACGTCAAGGGTGGGTCCCGTGACCCGAGGGAGGCTTGTGGTGGGGAGCCTGAGTGCGCACGCGCGGCCCGCTTATAGGCCCGAAATGAGCCAGCCGCGGCTCGGAGAAAGGCCATCTCCTGGGGGCCTCCCCATGTTCCTCCACTCCTCAAGGAGGACCCCTTTACGGATGGAAGACAAGGGGGATCTTCGCAGTGGTGGGTTCCGGCCAGAGGCGTCTGCGGGTTTGCCTGCACGTACGCCAGGTGCTCGCACAACGGGCCCAGGTGTTTGAGCCCCGTGGAGGCAGAGGGCTGCTTATTGCTGGATGATAGTGTCCTGCAGGGTTAAGGGACGGCGTGGGCACTCCCAGGGCCACAGAGGGCACCTGGCCTTTAGAGAGTTCCCTGGAAAATTCCTCGCCCAGGCCCTTGGTCCACAAGTCTATCCTGGGTACAGTGTCTGTGCGAGGCTGGGAGTGCTTCTGGGCAGTGTTCCCCAGGGGAAATCGCGTGGTCCTCTAGGTGGCAGGGAGGGCTCCTGTGTCCACGGACAGGTGCCCAGGGACCCTGTGGAACTGCTGTGACCTCTAAAGGGTGGGTCAGGTGAGCCAAGGGAAGTGTGTGCTTGGGAGCCTGAGTGCGCATGCGCGGCCCACGTATAGGCCCGAAACGAGCCAGCCGCGGCTCGGAGAAAAGCCATCTCCTGGGGGCCTCCCCATGTTCTTCCACTCCTCAAGCGTGACCCCTTTACGGATGGAGGAAAAGGGGGATCTTCGCAGTGGTGGGTTCGCGCCAGAGGGGTCTGCGGGTTTGCCTCCACGTACGCCAGGTGCCCGCACACCGGGCCCAGGTGTTTGAGCCCCGTGGAGGCAGAGGGCTGCTTATTGCTGGATGCAAGTGTCCTGCGGGGTCAAGGAACGGCATGGGCACTCCCCGGGCCACACAGGGCACCGGGCCCTTAGAGAGTTCCATGGGAAATCCCCCGCCCATGCCCCCGGTACCCAAGTCTGTCCTTAGCACACTGTCTGTGCGGGGCTGAAGGTACTGCTAGGCAGTGTGGCCTGTGGGAAATCGTGCGGTCCTCTGAGTGGCAGGGAGGGCTGCTGTTTCCCCGAACAGGTGCGCAGGGACCCTGTAAAACAGCTGTGACCTCTCAAGGTGGGTCATGTGACCCCTCAAGGGTGGGGCACGTGACCTCCCAAGGGTGGGTCAGAAGACCCGACAAGGGTGGGTCACGGGACCCCTCAAGGGTGGGTCACGAGACCCCTCAAGGGTTGGTCACGTGACCCCAAAAGGGTAGGTCACGAGACCCCTCAAGGGTGGGTCACGTGACCGTTAAGGGGTGGATCACGTGACCCCTCGGGAGTGGGTCACGTGACCCCTCGGGAGTGGGTCACGAGACCCCTCAGGGGTGGGTCACGTGACCCCTCTGGGGTGGGTCACGTGACCCCTCGGGAGTGGGTCACGAGACCCCTCAGGGGTGGGTCACGTGATACCTCTGGAGTGGGTCACGAGACACCTCAGGGGTGGGTCACGTGACACCTCCAGGGTGGCTCCCGTGACCCCTCAGGGGTGGGTGACGTGACCCCTCAAGGGTTGGTCACGTGACCCCAAAAGGGTAGGTCACGGGACCCCTCAAGGGTGGGTCACGAGACCCCTCAAGGGTTGGTCACGTGACCCCAAAAGGGTAGGTCACGAGACCCCTCAAGGGTGGGTCACGTGACCCCTCAGGAGTGGGTCACGTGACCCCTCGGGAGTGGGTCACGTGACCCCTCGGGAGTGGGTCACGAGACCCCTCAGGGGTGGGTCACGTGACCCCTCGGGAGTGGGTCACGAGACCCCTCAGGGGTGGGTCACGTGATACCTCTGGAGTGGGTCACGAGACCCCTCAGGGGTGGGTCACGTGACCCCTCCGGGGTGGCTCCCGTGACGCCTCAGGGGTGGGTGACGTGACCCCTCAACAGTGGTTCAGGAGACACGTCAAGGGTGGGTCCCGTGACCCGAGGGAGGCTTGTGGTGGGGAGCCTGAGTGCGCACACGCGGCCCGCTTATAGGCCCGAAATGAGCCAGCCGCGGCTCGGAGAAAAGCCATCTCCTGAGGGCCTCCCCATGTTCCTCCACTCCTCAAGGAGGACCCCTTTACGGATGGAAGAAAAGGGGGATCTTCGCGCGGTGGGTTCCGGCCAGAGGCGTCTGCGGGTTTGCCTGCACGTACGCCAGGTGCTCGCACACCGGGCCCAGGTGTTTGAGCCCCGTGGAGGCAGAGGGCTGCTTATTGCTGGATGATAGTGTCCTGCAGGGTTAAGGGACGGCGTGGGCACTCCCAGGGCCACAGAGGGCACCTGGCCTTTAGAGAGTTCCCTGGAAAATTCCTCGCCCAGGCCCTTGGTCCACAAGTCTATCCTGGGTACAGTGTCTGTGCGAGGCTGGGAGTGCTTCTGGGCAGTGTTCCCCAGGGGAAATCGCGTGGTCCTCTAGGTGGCAGGGAGGGCTCCTGTGTCCACGGACAGGTGCCCAGGGACCCTGTTGAACTGCTGTGACCTCTAAAGGGTGGGTCAGGTGAGCCAAGGGAGGTGTGTGCTTGGGAGCCTGAGTGCGCATGCGCGGCCCACGTATAGGCCCGAAACGAGCCAGCCGCGGCTCGGAGAAAAGCCATCTCCTGGGGGCCTCCCCATGTTCTTCCACTCCTCAAGCGTGACCCCTTTACGGATGGAGGAAAAGGGGGATCTTCGCAGTGGTGGGTTCGCGCCAGGGGGGTCTGCGGGTTTGCCTCCACGTACGCCAGGTGCCCGCACACCGGGCCCAGGTGTTTGAGCCCCGTGGAGGCAGAGGGCTGCTTATTGCTGGATGCAAGTGTCCTGCGGGGTCAAGGAACGGCATGGGCACTCCCCGGGCCACACAGGGCACCGGGCCCTTAGAGAGTTCCATGGGAAATCCCCCGCCCATGCCCCCGGTACCCAAGTCTGTCCTTAGCACACTGTCTGTGCGGGGCTGAAGGTACTGCTAGGCAGTGTGGCCTGTGGGAAATCGTGCGGTCCTCTGAGTGGCAGGGAGGGCTGCTGTTTCCCCGAACAGGTGCGCAGGGACCCTGTAAAACAGCTGTGACCTCTGAAGGTGGGTCATGTGACCCCTCAGGGGTGGGTCACGTGACCCCTCGGGAGTGGGTCACGAGACCCCTCAGGGGTGGGTCACGTGACCCCTCGGGAGTGGGTCACGAGACCTCTCAGGGGTGGGTCACGTGATACCTCTGGAGTGGGTCACGAGACCCCTCAGGGGTGGGTCACGTGACACCTCCAGGGTGGCTCCCGTGACCCCTCAGGGGTGGGTGATGTGACCCCTCAACAGTGGTTCAGGAGACACGTCAAGGGTGGGTCCCGTGACCAGAGGGAGGCTTGTGGTGGGGAGCCTGTGTGCGCACGCGCGGCCCGCTTATAGGCCCGAAATGAGCCAGCCGCGGCTCGGAGAAAAGCCATCTCCTGGGGGCCTCCCCATGTTCCTCCACTCCTCAAGGAGGACCCCTTTACGGATGGAAGAAAAGGGGGATCTTCGCAGTGGTGGGTTCCGGCCAGAGGCGTCTGCGGGTTTGCCTGCACGTACGCCAGGTGCTCGCACAACGGGCCCAGGTGTTTGAGCCCCGTGGAGGCAGAGGGCTGCTTATTGCTGGATGATAGTGTCCTGCAGGGTTAAGGGACGGCGTGGGCACTCCCAGGGCCACAGAGGGCACCTGGCCTTTAGAGAGTTCCCTGGAAAATTCCTCGCCCAGGCCCTTGGTCCACAAGTCTATCCTGGGTACAGTGTCTGTGCGAGGCTGGGAGTGCTTCTGGGCAGTGTTCCCCAGGGGAAATCGCGTGGTCCTCTAGGTGGCAGGGAGGGCTCATGTGTCCACGGACAGGTGCCCAGGGACCCTGTGGAACTGCTGTGACCTCTAAAGGGTGGGTCAGGTGAGCCAAGGGAGGTGTGTGCTTGGGAGCCTGAGTGCGCATGCGCGGCCCACGTATAGGCCCGAAACGAGCCAGCCGCGGCTCGGAGAAAAGCCATCTCCTGGGGGCCTCCCCATGTTCTTCCACTCCTCAAGCGTGACCCCTTTACGGATGGAGGAAAAGGGGGATCTTCGCAGTGGTGGGTTTGCGCCAGGGGGGTCTGCGGGTTTGCCTCCACGTACGCCAGGTGCCCGCACACCGGGCCCAGGTGTTTGAGCCCCGTGGAGGCAGAGGGCTGCTTATTGCTGGATGCAAGTGTCCTGCGGGGTCAAGGAACGGCATGGGCACTCCCCGGGCCACACAGGGCACCGGGCCCTTAGAGAGTTCCATGGGAAATCCCCCGCCCATGCCCCCGGTACCCAAGTCTGTCCTTTTCACACTGTCTGTGCGGGGCTGAAGGTACTGCTAGGCAGTGTGGCCTGTGGGAAATCGTGCGGTCCTCTGAGTGGCAGGGAGGGCTGCTGTTTCCCCGAACAGGTGCGCAGGGACCCTGTAAAACAGCTGTGACCTCTCAAGGTGGGTCATCTGACCCCTCAAGTGTGGGGCACGTGACCTCCAAAGGGTGGGTCAGAAGACCCCACAAGGGTGGGTCACGGGACCCCTCAAGGGTGGGTCACGAGACCCCTCAAGGGTTGGTCACGTGACCCCAAAAGGGTAGGTCACGAGACCCCTCAAGGGTGGGTCACGTGACCCCTCAGGTGTGGATCACGTGACCCCTCGGGAGTGGGTCACGTGACCCCTCGGGAGTGGGTCACGAGACCCCTCAGGGGTGGGTCACGTGACCCCTCGGGAGTGGGTCACGAGACCCCTCAGGGGTGGGTCACGTGATACCTCTGGAGTGGGTCACGAGACCCCTCAGGGGTGGGTCACGTGACCCCTCCGGGGTGGCTCCCTTGACGCCTCAGGGGTGGGTGACGTGACCCCTCAACAGTGGTTCAGGAGACACGTCAAAAATGGGTCCCGTGACCCGAGGGAGGCTTGTGGTGGGGAGCCTGAGTGCGCACGCGCGGCCCGCTTATAGGCCCGAAATGAGCCAGCCGCGGCTCGGAGAAAAGCCATCTCCTGAGGGCCTCCCCATGTTCCTCCACTCCTCAAGGAGGACCCCTTTACGGATGGAAGAAAAGGGGGATCTTCGCAGTGGTGGGTTCGGACCAGAGCGGTCTGCGGGTTTGCCTGCAGGTACACCAGGTGCTCGCACAACGGGCCCAGGTGTTTGAGCCCCGTGGAGGCAGAGGGATGCTTATTGCTGGATGATAGTGTCCTGCAGGGTTAAGGGACGGCGTGGGCACTCCCAGGGCGACAGAGGGCACCTGGCCTTTAGAGAGTTCCCTGGAAAATTCCCCGCCCTGGCCCCTGGTCCACAAGTCTATCCTGCGTACAGTGTCTGTGCGACGCTGGGAGTGCTTCTGGGCAGTGTTCCCCAGGGGAAATCGCGTGGTCCTCTAGGTGGCAGGGAGGGCTCCTGTGTCCACGGACAGGTGCCCAGGGACCCTGTGGAACTGCTGTGACCTCTAAAGGTGGGTCAGGTGAGCCAAGGGAGGTGTGTGCTTGGGAGCCTGAGTGCGCATGCGCGGCCCACGTATAGGCCCGAAACGAGACAGCCGCGGCTCGGAGAAAAGCCATCTCCTGGGGGCCTCCCCATGTTCTTCCACTCCTCAAGCGTGACCCCTTTACGGATGCAGGAAAAGGGGGATCTTCGCAGTGGTGGGTTCGCGCCAGAGGGTTCTGCGGGTTTGCCTCCACGTACGCCAGGTGCCCGCACACCGGGCCCAGGTGTTTGAGCCCCGTGGAGGCAGAGGGCTGCTTATTGCTGGATGCAAGTGTCCTGCGGGGTCAAGGAACGGCATGGGCACTCCCCGGGCCACACAGGGCACCGGGCCCTTAGAGAGTTCCATGGGAAATCCCCCGCCCATGCCCCCGGTACCCAAGTCTGTCCTTAGCACACTGTCTGTGCGGGGCTGAAGGTACTGCTAGGCAGTGTGGCCTGTGGGAAATCGTGCGGTCCTCTGAGTGGCAGGGAGGGCTGCTGTTTCCCCGAACAGGTGCGCAGGGACCCTGTAAAACAGCTGTGACCTCTCAAGGTGGGTCATGTGACCCCTCAAGGGTGGGGCACGTGACCTCCCAAGGGTGGGTCAGGAGACCCCACAAGGGTGGGTCACGGGACCCCTCAAGGGTGGGTCACGAGACCCCTCAAGGGTTGGTCACGTGACCCCAAAAGGGTAGGTCACGAGACCCCTCAAGGGTGGGTCACGTGACCCCTAAGGGGTGGGTCACGTGACCCCTCGGGAGTGGGTCACGAGACCCCTCAGGGGTGGGTCACGTGACCCCTCGGGAGTGGGTCACGAGACCTCTCAGGGGTGGGTCACATGATACCTCTGGAGTGGGTCACGAGACCCCTCAGGGGTGGGTCACGTGACCCCTCCGGGGTGGCTCCCGTGACCCCTCAGGGGTGGGTGACGTGACCCCTCAACAGTGGTTCAGGAGACACGTCAAGGGTGGGTCCCGTGACCCGAGGGAGGCTTGTGGTGGGGAGCCTGAGTGCGCACGCGCGCCCCGCTTATAGGCCCAAAATGAGCCAGCCGCGGCTCGGAGAAAAGCCATCTCCTGGGGGCCTCCCCATGTTCCTCCACTCCTCAAGGAGGACCCCTTTACGGATGGAAGAAAAGGGGGATCTTCGCAGTGGTGGGTTCCGGCCAGAGGCGTCTGCGGGTTTGCCTGCACGTACGCCAGGTGCTCGCACAACGGGCCCAGGTGTTTGAGCCCCGTGGATGCAGAGGGCTGCTTATTGCTGGATGATAGTGTCCTGCAGGGTTAAGGGACGGCGTGGGCACTCCCAGGGCCACAGAGGGCACCTGGCCTTTAGAGAGTTCCCTGGAAAATTTCTCGCCCAGGCCCTTGGTCCACAAGTCTATCCTGGGTACAGTGTCTGTGCGAGGCTGGGAGTGCTTCTGGGCAGTGTTCCCCAGGGGAAATCGCGTGGTCCTCTAGGTGGCAGGGAGGGCTCCTGTGTCCACGGACAGGTGCCCAGGGACCCTGTGGAACTGCTGTGACCTCTAAAGGGTGGGTCAGGTGAGCCAAGGGAGGTGTGTGCTTGGGAGCCTGAGTGCGCATGCGCGGCCCACGTATAGGCCCGAAACGAGCCAGCCGCGGCTCGGAGAAAAGCCATCTCCTGGGGGCCTCCCCATGTTCTTCCACTCCTCAAGCGTGACCCCTTTACGGATGGAGGAAAAGGGGGATCTTCGCAGTGGTGGGTTCGCGCCAGGGGGGTCTGCGGGTTTGCCTCCACGTACGCCAGGTGCCCGCACACCGGGCCCAGGTGTTTGAGCCCCGTGGAGGCAGAGGGCTGCTTATTGCTGGATGCAAGTGTCCTGCGGGGTCAAGGAACGGCATGGGCACTCCCCGGGCCACACAGGGCACCGGGCCCTTAGAGAGTTCCATGGGAAATCCCCCGCCCATGCCCCCGGTACCCAAGTCTGTCCTTAGCACACTGTCTGTGCGGGGCTGAAGGTACTGCTAGGCAGTGTGGCCTGTGGGAAATCGTGCGGTCCTCTGAGTGGCAGGGAGGGCTGCTGTTTCCCCGAACAGGTGCGCAGGGACCCTGTAAAACAGCTGTGACCTCTCAAGGTGGGTCATGTGACCCCTCAAGGGTGGGGCACGTGACCTCCCAAGGGTGGGTCAGAAGACCCGACAAGGGTGGGTCACGGGACCCCTCAAGGGTGGGTCACGAGACCCCTCAAGGGTTGGTCACGTGACCCCAAAAGGGTAGGTCACGAGACCCCTCAAGGGTGGGTCACGTGACCGTTAAGGGGTGGATCACGTGACCCCTCGGGAGTGGGTCACGTGACCCCTCGGGAGTGGGTCACGAGACCCCTCAGGGGTGGGTCACGTGACCCCTCGGGAGTGGGTCACGAGACCCCTCAGGGGTGGGTCACGTGACCCCTCAGGGGTAGGTCACGTGACCCCTCGGGAGTGGGTCACGAGACCCCTCAGGGGTGGGTCACGTGATACCTCTGGAGTGGGTCACGAGACACCCCAGGGGTGGGTCACGTGACACCTCCAGGGTGGCTCCCGTGACCCCTCAGGGGTGGGTGACATGACCCCTCAACAGTGGTTCAGGAGACACGTCAAGGGTGGGTCCCGTGACCCGAGGGAGGCTTGTGGTGGGGAGCCTGAGTGCGCACGCGCGGCCCGCTTATAGGCCCGAAATGAGCCAGCCGCGGCTCGGAGAAAGGCCATCTCCTGGGGGCCTCCCCATGTTCCTCCACTCCTCAAGGAGGACCCCTTTACGGATGGAAGAAAAGGGGGATCTTCACAGTGGTGGGTTCCGGCCAGAGGCGTCTGCGGGTTTGCCTGCACCTACGCCAGGTGCTCGCACAACGGGCCCAGGTGTTTGAGCCCCGTGGAGGCAGAGGGCTGCTTATTGCTGGATGATAGTGTCCTGCAGGGTTAAGGGACGGCGTGGGCACTCCCAGGGCCACAGAGGGCACCTGGCCTTTAGAGAGTTCCCTGGAAAATTCCTCGCCCAGGCCCTTGGTCCACAAGTCTATCCTGGGTACAGTGTCTGTGCGAGGCTGGGAGTGCTTCTGGGCAGTGTTCCCCAGGGGAAATCGCGTGGTCCTCTAGGTGGCAGGGAGGGCTCCTGTGTCCACGGACAGGTGCCCAGGGACCCTGTGGAACTGCTGTGACCTCTAAAGGGTGGGTCAGGTGAGCCAAGGGAGGTGTGTGCTTGGGAGCCTGAGTGCGCATGCGCGGCCCACGTATAGGCCCGAAACGAGCCAGCCGCGGCTCGGAGAAAAGCCATCTCCTGGGGGCCTCCCCATGTTCTTCCACTCCTCAAGCGTGACCCCTTTACGGATGGAGGAAAAGGGGGATCTTCGCAGTGGTGGGTTCGCGCCAGGGGGGTCTGCGGGTTTGCCTCCACGTACGCCAGGTGCCCGCACACCGGGCCCAGGTGTTTGAGCCCCGTGGAGGCAGAGGGCTGCTTATTGCTGGATGCAAGTGTCCTGCGGGGTCAAGGAACGGCATGGGCACTCCCCGGGCCACACAGGGCACCGGGCCCTTAGAGAGTTCCATGGGAAATCCCCCGCCCATGCCCCCGGTACCCAAGTCTGTCCTTAGCACACTGTCTGTGCGGGGCTGAAGGTACTGCTAGGCAGTGTGGCCTGTGGGAAATCGTGCGGTCCTCTGAGTGGCAGGGAGGGCTGCTGTTTCCCCGAACAGGTGCGCAGGGACCCTGTAAAACAGCTGTGACCTCTGAAGGTGGGTCATGTGACCCCTCAGGGGTGGGTCACGTGACCCCTCGGGAGTGGGTCACGAGACCCCTCAGGGGTGGGTCACGTGACCCCTCGGGAGTGGGTCACGAGACCTCTCAGGGGTGGGTCACGTGATACCTCTGGAGTGGGTCACGAGACCCCTCAGGGGTGGGTCACGTGACCCCTCCGGGGTGGCTCCCGTGACCCCTCAGGGGTGGGTGATGTGACCCCTCAACAGTGGTTCAGGAGACACGTCAAGGGTGGGTCCCGTGACCAGAGGGAGGCTTGTGGTGGGGAGCCTGAGTGCGCACGCGCGGCCCGCTTATAGGCCCGAAATGAGCCAGCCGCGGCTCGGAGAAAAGCCATCTCCTGGGGGCCTCCCCATGTTCCTCCACTCCTCAAGGAGGACCCCTTTACGGATGGAAGAAAAGGGGGATCTTCGCAGTGGTGGGTTCCGGCCAGAGGCGTCTGCGGGTTTGCCTGCACGTACGCCAGGTGCTCGCACAACGGGCCCAGGTGTTTGAGCCCCGTGGAGGCAGAGGGCTGCTTATTGCTGGATGATAGTGTCCTGCAGGGTTAAGGGACGGCGTGGGCACTCCCAGGGCCACAGAGGGCACCTGGCCTTTAGAGAGTTCCCTGGAAAATTCCTCGCCCAGGCCCTTGGTCCACAAGTCTATCCTGGGTACAGTGTCTGTGCGAGGCTGGGAGTGCTTCTGGGCAGTGTTCCCCAGGGGAAATCGCGTGGTCCTCTAGGTGGCAGGGAGGGCTCCTGTGTCCACGGACAGGTGCCCAGGGACCCTGTGGAACTGCTGTGACCTCTAAAGGGTGGGTCAGGTGAGCCAAGGGAGGTGTGTGCTTGGGAGCCTGAGTGCGCATGCGCGGCCCACGTATAGGCCCGAAACGAGCCAGCCGCGGCTCGGAGAAAAGCCATCTCCTGGGGGCCTCCCCATGTTCTTCCACTCCTCAAGCGTGACCCCTTTACGGATGGAGGGAAAGGGGGATCTTCGCAGTGGTGGGTTTGCGCCAGGGGGGTCTGCGGGTTTGCCTCCACGTACGCCAGGTGCCCGCACACCGGGCCCAGGTGTTTGAGCCCCGTGGAGGCAGAGGGCTGCTTATTGCTGGATGCAAGTGTCCTGCGGGGTCAAGGAACGGCATGGGCACTCCCCGGGCCACACAGGGCACCGGGCCCTTAGAGAGTTCCATGGGAAATCCCCCGCCCATGCCCCCGGTACCCAAGTCTGTCCTTTTCACACTGTCTGTGCGGGGCTGAAGGTACTGCTAGGCAGTGTGGCCTGTGGGAAATCGTGCGGTCCTCTGAGTGGCAGGGAGGGCTGCTGTTTCCCCGAACAGGTGCGCAGGGACCCTGTAAAACAGCTGTGACCTCTCAAGGTGGGTCATCTGACCCCTCAAGTGTGGGGCACGTGACCTCCAAAGGGTGGGTCAGAAGACCCCACAAGGGTGGGTCACGGGACCCCTCAAGGGTGGGTCACGAGACCCCTCAAGGGTTGGTCACGTGACCCCAAAAGGGTAGGTCACGAGACCCCTCAAGGGTGGGTCCCGTGACCCCTCAGGTGTGGATCACGTGACCCCTCGGGAGTGGGTCACGTGACCCCTCGGGAGTGGGTCACGAGACCCCTCAGGGGTGGGTCACGTGACCCCTCGGGAGTGGGTCACGAGACCCCTCAGGGGTGGGTCACGTGATACCTCTGGAGTGGGTCACGAGACCCCTCAGGGGTGGGTCACGTGACCCCTCCGGGGTGGCTCCCTTGACGCCTCAGGGGTGGGTGACGTGACCCCTCAACAGTGGTTCAGGAGACACGTCAAAAATGGGTCCCGTGACCCGAGGGAGGCTTGTGGTGGGGAGCCTGAGTGCGCACGCGCGGCCCGCTTATAGGCCCGAAATGAGCCAGCCGCGGCTCGGAGAAAAGCCATCTCCTGAGGGCCTCCCCATGTTCCTCCACTCCTCAAGGAGGACCCCTTTACGGATGGAAGAAAAGGGGGATCTTCGCAGTGGTGGGTTCGGACCAGAGCGGTCTGCGGGTTTGCCTGCAGGTACACCAGGTGCTCGCACAACGGGCCCAGGTGTTTGAGCCCCGTGGAGGCAGAGGGATGCTTATTGCTGGATGATAGTGTCCTGCAGGGTTAAGGGACGGCGTGGGCACTCCCAGGGCGACAGAGGGCACCTGGCCTTTAGAGAGTTCCCTGGAAAATTCCCCGCCCTGGCCCCTGGTCCACAAGTCTATCCTGCGTACAGTGTCTGTGCGACGCTGGGAGTGCTTCTGGGCAGTGTTCCCCAGGGGAAATCGCGTGGTCCTCTAGGTGGCAGGGAGGGCTCCTGTGTCCACGGACAGGTGCCCAGGGACCCTGTGGAACTGCTGTGACCTCTAAAGGTGGGTCAGGTGAGCCAAGGGAGGTGTGTGCTTGGGAGCCTGAGTGCGCATGCGCGGCCCACGTATAGGCCCGAAACGAGCCAGCCGCGGCTCGGAGAAAAGCCATCTCCTGGGGGCCTCCCCATGTTCTTCCACTCCTCAAGCGTGACCCCTTTACGGATGCAGGAAAAGGGGGATCTTCGCAGTGGTGGGTTCGCGCCAGAGGGTTCTGCGGGTTTGCCTCCACGTACGCCAGGTGCCCGCACACCGGGCCCAGGTGTTTGAGCCCCGTGGAGGCAGAGGGCTGCTTATTGCTGGATGCAAGTGTCCTGCGGGGTCAAGGAACGGCATGGGCACTCCCCGGGCCACACAGGGCACCGGGCCCTTAGAGAGTTCCATGGGAAATCCCCCGCCCATGCCCCCGGTACCCAAGTCTGTCCTTAGCACACTGTCTGTGCGGGGCTGAAGGTACTGCTAGGCAGTGTGGCCTGTGGGAAATCGTGCGGTCCTCTGAGTGGCAGGGAGGGCTGCTGTTTCCCCGAACAGGTGCGCAGGGACCCTGTAAAACAGCTGTGACCTCTCAAGGTGGGTCATGTGACCCCTCAAGGGTGGGGCACGTGACCTCCCAAGGGTGGGTCAGGAGACCCCACAAGGGTGGGTCACGGGACCCCTCAAGGGTGGGTCACGAGACCCCTCAAGGGTTGGTCACGTGACCCCAAAAGGGTAGGTCACGAGACCCCTCAAGGGTGGGTCACGTGACCCCTAAGGGGTGGGTCACGTGACCCCTCGGGAGTGGGTCACGAGACCCCTCAGGGGTGGGTCACGTGACCCCTCGGGAGTGGGTCACGAGACCTCTCAGGGGTGGGTCACGTGATACCTCTGGAGTGGGTCACGAGACCCCTCAGGGGTGGGTCACGTGACCCCTCCGGGGTGGCTCCCGTGACCCCTCAGGGGTGGGTGACGTGACCCCTCAACAGTGGTTCAGGAGACACGTCAAGGGTGGGTCCCGTGACCCGAGGGAGGCTTGTGGTGGGGAGCCTGAGTGCGCACGCGCGCCCCGCTTATAGGCCCAAAATGAGCCAGCCGCGGCTCGGAGAAAAGCCATCTCCTGGGGGCCTC
The DNA here is from genome assembly GCF_022682495.2 of Desmodus rotundus. Taxonomy (NCBI): domain Eukaryota; kingdom Metazoa; phylum Chordata; class Mammalia; order Chiroptera; family Phyllostomidae; genus Desmodus; species Desmodus rotundus. Next base: position 62,158 of record NW_026527337.1, read on the forward strand.
CCCATGTTCCTCCACTCCTCAAGGAGGACCCCTTTACGGATGGTAGAAAAGGGGGATCTTCGCAGTGGTGGGTTCCGGCCAGAGGCGTCTGCGGGTTTGCCTGCACGTACGCCAGGTGCTCGCACAACGGGCCCAGGTGTTTGAGCCCCGTGGAGGCAGAGGGCTGCTTATTGCTGGATGATAGTGTCCTGCAGGGTTAAGGGACGGCGTGGGCACTCCCAGGGCCACAGAGGGCACCTGGCCTTTAGAGAGTTCCCTGGAAAATTTCTCGCCCAGGCCCTTGGTCCACAAGTCTATCCTGGGTACAGTGTCTGTGCGAGGCTGGGAGTGCTTCTGGGCAGTGTTCCCCAGGGGAAATCGCGTGGTCCTCTAGGTGGCAGGGAGGGCTCCTGTGTCCACGGACAGGTGCCCAGGGACCCTGTGGAACTGCTGTGACCTCTAAAGGGTGGGTCAGGTGAGCCAAGGGAGGTGTGTGCTTGGGAGCCTGAGTGCGCATGCGCGGCCCACGTATAGGCCCGAAACGAGCCAGCCGCGGCTCGGAGAAAAGCCATCTCCTGGGGGCCTCCCCATGTTCTTCCACTCCTCAAGCGTGACCCCTTTACGGATGGAGGAAAAGGGGGATCTTCGCAGTGGTGGGTTCGCGCCAGGGGGGTCTGCGGGTTTGCCTCCACGTACGCCAGGTGCCCGCACACCGGGCCCAGGTGTTTGAGCCCCGTGGAGGCAGAGGGCTGCTTATTGCTGGATGCAAGTGTCCTGCGGGGTCAAGGAACGGCATGGGCACTCCCCGGGCCACACAGGGCACCGGGCCCTTAGAGAGTTCCATGGGAAATCCCCCGCCCATGCCCCCGGTACCCAAGTCTGTCCTTAGCACACTGTCTGTGCGGGGCTGAAGGTACTGCTAGGCAGTGTGGCCTGTGGGAAATCGTGCGGTCCTCTGAGTGGCAGGGAGGGCTGCTGTTTCCCCGAACAGGTGCGCAGGGACCCTGTAAAACAGCTGTGACCTCTCAAGGTGGGTCATGTGACCCCTCAAGGGTGGGGCACGTGACCTCCCAAGGGTGGGTCAGAAGACCCGACAAGGGTGGGTCACGGGACCCCTCAAGGGTGGGTCACGAGACCCCTCAAGGGTTGGTCACGTGACCCCAAAAGGGTAGGTCACGAGACCCCTCAAGGGTGGGTCACGTGACCGTTAAGGGGTGGATCACGTGACCCCTCGGGAGTGGGTCACGAGACCCCTCAGGGGTGGGTCACGTGACCCCTCGGGAGTGGGTCACGAGACCCCTCAGGGGTGGGTCACGTGACCCCTCAGGGGTAGGTCACGTGACCCCTCGGGAGTGGGTCACGAGACCCCTCAGGGGTGGGTCACGTGATACCTCTGGAGTGGGTCACGAGACACCCCAGGGGTGGGTCACGTGACACCTCCAGGGTGGCTCCCGTGACCCCTCAGGGGTGGGTGACGTGACCCCTCAAAAGTGGTTCAGGAGACACGTCAAGGGTGGGTCCCGTGACCCGAGGGAGGCTTGTGGTGGGGAGCCTGAGTGCGCACGCGCGGCCCGCTTATAGGCCCGAAATGAGCCAGCCGCGGCTCGGAGAAAGGCCATCTCCTGGGGGCCTCCCCATGTTCCTCCACTCCTCAAGGAGGACCCCTTTACGGATGGAAGAAAAGGGGGATCTTCGCAGTGGTGGGTTCCGGCCAGAGGCGTCTGCGGGTTTGCCTGCACGTACGCCAGGTGCTCGCACAACGGGCCCAGGTGTTTGAGCCCCGTGGAGGCAGAGGGCTGCTTATTGCTGGATGATAGTGTCCTGCAGGGTTAAGGGACGGCGTGGGCACTCCCAGGGCCACAGAGGGCACCTGGCCTTTAGAGAGTTCCCTGGAAAATTCCTCGCCCAGGCCCTTGGTCCACAAGTCTATCCTGGGTACAGTGTCTGTGCGAGGCTGGGAGTGCTTCTGGGCAGTGTTCCCCAGGGGAAATCGCGTGGTCCTCTAGGTGGCAGGGAGGGCTCCTGTGTCCACGGACAGGTGCCCAGGGACCCTGTGGAACTGCTGTGACCTCTAAAGGGTGGGTCAGGTGAGCCAAGGGAAGTGTGTGCTTGGGAGCCTGAGTGCGCATGCGCGGCCCACGTATAGGCCCGAAACGAGCCAGCCGTGGCTCGGAGAAAAGCCATCTCCTGGGGGCCTCCCCATGTTCTTCCACTCCTCAAGCGTGACCCCTTTACGGATGGAGGAAAAGGGGGATCTTCGCAGTGGTGGGTTCGCGCCAGAGGGGTCTGCGGGTTTGCCTCCACGTACGCCAGGTGCCCGCACACCGGGCCCAGGTGTTTGAGCCCCGTGGAGGCAGAGGGCTGCTTATTGCTGGATGCAAGTGTCCTGCGGGGTCAAGGAACGGCATGGGCACTCCCCGGGCCACACAGGGCACCGGGCCCTTAGAGAGTTCCATGGGAAATCCCCCGCCCATGCCCCCGGTACCCAAGTCTGTCCTTAGCACACTGTCTGTGCGGGGCTGAAGGTACTGCTAGGCAGTGTGGCCTGTGGGAAATCGTGCGGTCCTCTGAGTGGCAGGGAGGGCTGCTGTTTCCCCGAACAGGTGCGCAGGGACCCTGTAAAACAGCTGTGACCTCTCAAGGTGGGTCATGTGACCCCTCAAGGGTGGGGCACGTGACCTCCCAAGGGTGGGTCAGAAGACCCGACAAGGGTGGGTCACGGGACCACTCAAGGGTGGGTCACGAGACCCCTCAAGGGTTGGTCACGTGACCCCAAAAGGGTAGGTCACGAGACCCCTCAAGGGTGGGTCACGTGACCGTTAAGGGGTGGATCACGTGACCCCTCGGGAGTGGGGTCACGTGACCCCTCGGGAGTGGGTCACGAGACCCCTCAGGGGTGGGTCACGTGACCCCTCTGGGGTGGGTCACGTGACCCCTCGGGAGTGGGTCACGAGACCACTCAGGGGTGGGTCACGTGATACCTCTGGAGTGGGTCACGAGACACCTCAGGGGGTGGGTCACGTGACACCTCCAGGGTGGCTCCCGTGACCCCTCAGGGGTGGGTGACGTGACCCCTCAAGGGTTGGTCACGTGACCCCAAAAGGGTAGGTCACGGGACCCCTCAAGGGTGGGTCACGAGACCCCTCAAGGGTTGGTCACGTGACCCCAAAAGGGTAGGTCACGAGACCCCTCAAGGGTGGGTCACGTGACCCCTCAGGAGTGGGTCACGTGACCCCTCGGGAGTGGGGTCACGTGACCCCTCGGGAGTGGGTCACGAGACCCCTCAGGGGTGGGTCACGTGACCCCTCGGGAGTGGGTCACGAGACCCCTCAGGGGTGGGTCACGTGATACCTCTGGAGTGGGTCACGAGGACCCCTCAGGGGTGGGTCACGTGACCCCCTCCGGGGTGGCTCCCGTGACGCCTCAGGGGTGGGTGACGTGACCCCTCAACAGTGGTTCAGGAGACACGTCAAGGGTGGGTCCCGTGACCCGAGGGAGGCTTGTGGTGGGGAGCCTGAGTGCGCACGCGCGGCCCGCTTATAGGCCCGAAATGAGCCAGCCGCGGCTCGGAGAAAAGCCATCTCCTGAGGGCCTCCCCATGTTCCTCCACTCCTCAAGGAGGACCCCTTTACGGATGGAAGAAAAGGGGGATCTTCGCAGCGGTGGGTTCCGGCCAGAGGCGTCTGCGGGTTTGCCTGCACGTACGCCAGGTGCTCGCACAACGGGCCCAGGTGTTGAGCCCCGTGGAGGCAGAGGGCTGCTTATTGCTGGATGATAGTGTCCTGCAGGGTTAAGGGACGGCGTGGGCACTCCCAGGGCCACAGAGGGCACCTGGCCTTTAGAGAGTTCCTGGAAAATTCCTCGCCCAGGCCCTTGGTCCACAAGTCTATCCTGGGTACAGTGTCTGTGCGAGGCTGGGAGTGCTTCTGGGCAGTGTTCCCCAGGGGAAATCGCGTGGTCCTCTAGGTGGCAGGGAGGGCTCCTGTGTCCACGGACAGGTGCCCAGGGACCCTGTGGAACTGCTGTGACCTCTAAAGGGTGGGTCAGGTGAGCCAAGGGAGGTGTGTGCTTGGGAGCCTGAGTGCGCGATGCGCGGCCCACGTATAGGCCCGAAACGAGCCAGCCGCGGCTCGGAGAAAAGCCATCTCCTGGGGGCCTCCCCATGTTCTTCCACTCCTCAAGCGTGACCCCTTTACGGATGGAGGAAAAGGGGGATCTTCGCAGTGGTGGGTTCGCGCCAGGGGGGTCTGCGGGTTTGCCTCCACGTACGCCAGGTGCCCGCACACCGGGCCCAGGTGTTTGAGCCCCGTGGAGGCAGAGGGCTGCTTATTGCTGGATGCAAGTGTCCTGCGGGGTCAAGGAACGGCATGGGGCACTCCCCGGGCCACACAGGGCACCGGGCCCTTAGAGAGTTCCATGGGAAATCCCCCGCCCATGCCCCCGGTACCCAAGTCTGTCCTTAGCACACTGTCTGTGCGGGGCTGAAGGTACTGCTAGGCAGTGTGGCCTGTGGGAAATCGTGCGGTCCTCTGAGTGGCAGGGAGGGCTGCTGTTTCCCCGAACAGGTGCGCAGGGACCCTGTAAAACAGCTGTGACCTCTGAAGGTGGGTCATGTGACCCCTCAGGGGTGGGTCACGTGACCCCTCGGGAGTGGGTCACGAGACCCCTCAGGGGTGGGTCACGTGACCCCCTCGGGGAGTGGGTCACGAGACCTCTCAGGGGGTGGGTCACGTGATACCTCTGGAGTGGGTCACGAGACCCCTCAGGGGTGGGTCACGTGACCCCTCCGGGGTGGCTCCCGTGACCCCTCAGGGGTGGGTGATGTGACCCCTCAACAGTGGTTCAGGAGACACGTCAAGGGTGGGTCCCGTGACCAGAGGGAGGCTTGTGGTGGGGAGCCTGGAGTGCGCACGCGCGGCCCGCTTATAGGCCCCGAAATGAGCCAGCCGCGGCTCGGAGAAAAGCCATCTCCTGGGGCCTCCCCATGTTCCTCCACTCCTCAAGGAGGACCCCTTTACGGATGGAAGAAAAGGGGGATCTTCGCAGTGGTGGGTTCCGGCCAGAGGCGTCTGCGGGTTTGCCTGCACGTACGCCAGGTGCTCGCACAACGGGCCCAGGTGTTTGAGCCCCGTGGAGGCAGAGGGCTGCTTATTGCTGGATGATAGTGTCCTGCAGGGTTAAGGGACGGCGTGGGCACTCCCAGGGCCACAGAGGGCACCTGGCCTTTAGAGAGTTCCCTGGAAAATTCCTCGCCCAGGCCCTTGGTCCACAAGTCTATCCTGGGTACAGTGTCTGTGCGAGGCTGGGAGTGCCTTCTGGGCAGTGTTCCCCAGGGGAAATCGCGTGGTCCTCTAGGTGGCAGGGAGGGCTCCTGTGTCCACGGACAGGTGCCCAGGGACCCTGTGGAACTGCTGTGACCTCTAAAGGGTGGGTCAGGTGAGCCAAGGGAGGTGTGTGCTTGGGAGCCTGAGTGCGCATGCGCGGCCCACGTATAGGCCCGAAACGAGCCAGCCGCGGCTCGGAGAAAAGCCATCTCCTGGGGGCCTCCCCATGTTCTTCCACTCCTCAAGCGTGACCCCTTTACGGATGGAGGGAAAGGGGGATCTTCGCAGTGGTGGGTTTGCGCCAGGGGGGTCTGCGGGGTTTGCCTCCACGTACGCCAGGTGCCCGCACACCGGGCCCAGGTGTTTGAGCCCCGTGGAGGCAGAGGGCTGCTTATTGCTGGATGCAAGTGTCCTGCGGGGTCAAGGAACGGCATGGGCACTCCCCGGGCCACACAGGGCACCGGGCCCTTAGAGAGTTCCATGGGAAATCCCCCGCCCATGCCCCCGGTACCCAAGTCTGTCCTTTTCACACTGTCTGTGCGGGGCTGAAGGTACTGCTAGGCAGTGTGGCCTGTGGGAAATCGTGCGGTCCTCTGAGTGGCAGGGAGGGCTGCTGTTTCCCCGAACAGGTGCGCAGGGACCCTGTAAAACAGCTGTGACCTCTCAAGGTGGGTCATCTGACCCCTCAAGTGTGGGGCACGTGACCTCCAAAGGGTGGGTCAGAAGACCCCACAAGGGTGGGTCACGGGACCCCTCAAGGGTGGGTCACGAGACCCCTCAAGGGTTGGTCACGTGACCCCAAAAGGGTAGGTCACGAGACCCCTCAAGGGTGGGTCACGTGACCCCTCAGGTGTGGATCACGTGACCCCTCGGGAGTGGGTCACGTGACCCCTCGGGGAGTGGGTCACGAGACCCCTCAGGGGTGGGTCACGTGACCCCTCGGCAGTGGGTCACGAGACCCCCTCAGGGGTGGGTCACGTGATACCTCTGGAGTGGGTCACGAGACCCCTCAGGGGTGGGTCACGTGACCCCTCCGGGGTGGCTCCCTTGACGCCTCAGGGGTGGGTGACGTGACCCCTCAACAGTGGTTCAGGAGACACGTCAAAAATGGGTCCCGTGACCCGAGGGAGGCTTGTGGTGGGGAGCCTGAGTGCGCACGCGCGGCCCGCTTATAGGCCCGAAATGAGCCAGCCGCGGCTCGGAGAAAAGCCATCTCCTGAGGGCCTCCCCATGTTCCTCCACTCCTCAAGGAGGACCCCTTTACGGATGGAAGAAAAGGGGGATCTTCGCAGTGGTGGGTTCGGACCAGAGCGGTCTGCGGGTTTGCCTGCAGGTACACCAGGTGCTCGCACAACGGGCCCAGGTGTTTGAGCCCCGTGGAGGCAGAGGGATGCTTATTGCTGGATGATAGTGTCCTGCAGGGTTAAGGGACGGCGTGGGCACTCCCAGGGCGACAGAGGGCACCTGGCCTTTAGAGAGTTCCCTGGAAAATTCCCCGCCCTGGCCCCTGGTCCACAAGTCTATCCTGCGTACAGTGTCTGTGCGACGCTGGGAGTGCTTCTGGGCAGTGTTCCCCAGGGGAAATCGCGTGGTCCTCTAGGTGGCAGGGAGGGCTCCTGTGTCCACGGACAGGTGCCCAGGGACCCTGTGGAACTGCTGTGACCTCTAAAGGTGGGTCAGGTGAGCCAAGGGAGGTGTGTGCTTGGGAGCCTGAGTGCGCATGCGCGGCCCACGTATAGGCCCGAAACGAGCCAGCCGCGGCTCGGAGAAAAGCCATCTCCTGGGGGCCTCCCCATGTTCTTCCACTCCTCAAGCGTGACCCCTTTACGGATGCAGGAAAAG
>NW_026527338.1:0-68909 GCF_022682495.2 Desmodus rotundus
CCCTGAGGACAACTTAGGTAAACAATTTAAGCCTGGACCAATCCAAAGTCCCAGGTCAAAGACAGACAGCTTACCAGCCAGTTATAGGGCTTTTGAAGACAGCGGTTCCGGAGAGGTGGAGACAAGGGGTGAAGCTTGGCCATTTAGAAAACGGAGAAAAGGTGATGGGCGGAGGCCTCGACCTATCAAGGTGTTTGGCGCCGGAAGAGGACGGACCGAAGGTGGTGGCACCCACAGGCGCCAGGAAGAGCCGCTCATGTCGGGGAACGGGGCGGTGTGGGGGCGCGTGCGAAGCCGCCTGCGCGCCTTCCCAGAGCGCCTGGCGGCTTGTGGGGCCGAGGTAAGGAGCCGTCAGGCCGGGCAGGGCCAGGGGGGCGGGACGGGTGGCTGGGCGCTGACGGGGACGGGGCGGGGGTTGCCCGGGTGACCCGCAGGCGCTGGGGCCACCGCGACCCTCTTCTGCGCCACCCCGACCCCAGGCCGCGGCCTACGGCAGGTGCGTGCAGGCGTCCACGGCCCCGGGTGGCCGCTTGAGGAAGGACCTCTGCGCTCAGGAGTTCGAGGCCCTACGGAGCTGCTTCGCCGCCGCGGTAGGTGGACGCCCCCGACCCCCACTCGCAGGCCCGCCGCATGCGAGGGACCCGCTGGCCCCCCTTTCCTTCTCCTGGGTTCGCGTTGGGCGCCTGCTGGTGCTTCCCACGCTCCTCGCTGACCCACCGTCCCGCACGACCCCGCCGCCGCGGAGCCTGTGTGCCTGTCAGGTGGGGGTACTCCTGCAGCCGCTCGGCGAGGGCGGCGAAGGGGGTGGAGGAGCGTTTGGAAGCGCCCGCTGTGACTTGGCCACATCGGCCTTTACCGCCCACGTGCGTGCGCTGCGTGTGGCTTCAGCCGTGGGAGCATCCAGCACCTACTGGGCTGTCAGGTACCCCACTGCCCGCGCGACAGCCCCATGTCGCAGGGGATGGAAGGAGAACCCGTCGGCCGCGTAGGCTGGGTGGAGAGGCCTGAGCGGGAAGAGACTGTTCTTCTATTGGTTCTGGATTCGGGGGCTGCCTGCAGCTCTTCAATGGCAAGTGTCTTCTGTTTCTGAGCCCCGACGCTTCCTGGTCCCTGGCCCATCAAATCTGGTGGGAATCGTCAGGCCCTGTAGGTGGGTAAAGAATTAGTGTCACGTGCACACGTCTGTGTCCTAAAGGACGCGGAGGGCTGGGGTTGCGGGGACGTGTCTGGGGAAGCCCCGTGGAGGGACTGGGCAGGCTGGGGTGAGCGTTGATGGCAGAGTCGGCTCAGTGGCATTCACAGGCCCTGGGCCGTACCCTGATCTTCCAGAACCATCCTAAGCGAATAGCTGAGAGGACGTGGATGGACCCACGGGTCCAGCTCAGACGGTTCACATGCTCATTTTCCCGGGACTCAGGGAACCCCTGGCACCTCACTGTAGTTTTTAGATCGTTAGGGCTGGGGCACACCGGCCTCACCGTGCCACCCCGCCTCAGCCCTTGTCATCAATTTCAGACCCCTTGCGGGCTGTCCATCGGTTGTACTTGGCCCCTGGACTTGCTCCTGCCTCTTGGTGGCTTCCTAGTCTTACAGCTCTCCCCTGGGAGACAAGACAGACCTCCCTCCGGGTGAGGAAAAGGTCAAACAGCCCTACTACGCAGAGGTGTTCCTCCACCCCTTTTGTGGTTACCCGGGAGTCCCTGTTCCAGGGGCCTGGTCCCCCATGACTTACTGTCTGCTGCTCTGCCCCTGTCACACACACACATCCCTGCAGGTGTGCCCAGCCCTTGGAGCCCCACGCTGCCTCAGGGTCGCCCCTCATTGCAGAGCCAGGGGCGTGAGTGGCTCTCCGAGTGGGCAGCGCACAGATGGACCTGTTTGTGCCTTCTGCCTGCAGTCCAGAGCCGGAGCCTGCAGGGGAGGCTGACGGGGCTCCATGTCGGCCATGGCGCCCTGTGTGCCCTGTCCCCCGGCAATCGAGTCAACATCTCTGCCCTCAGTGTCCTTTGCAGGAAGGGCCCCTGCGCGGTGCCTGCGGGGGGTGGGGGGCAGCGGGGGAGCGGGCTCCCACCAGCCAGGCCCACAACCAGGCTTTCCGTGGTATTTGCTAAAAGGTGGCATTTGGTGAGAGTCTTTCTTCTTTGGAGCCACATCTAACTTGGAAACAGTCCATTAAGATAAAATACTTTATCTTTCAGGCCAAGAAGACTCTGGAGGGAGGACATTAGGAAGGACCCAGGGCACAAAGCCAGGGACCTGGTACTGGTGGCTCCAAGGGCCAAGCATCCTGGAATATCTAATGCTCTGAGGGCTGAAAGGACGGCCTGTTGGGGCGCGGCACCGTGCACACGGGGGTCTGGGCAGTGGACTCCGCGGGTCACATGATGCCCATCATGTGTGCGGGGCTGGCCTTGCCCCGAAGAGCCTGACAGCGTGGGCTGTGGACATGCTGCCTGGGCACCCTCACTTCAGAGTCTCCCCAATAAAGTGTCATCCGAGTCTCACGAAGCCTCAAGGCGTAACTGCCAGCTCCCAGGACGCAGGGAAGGTAGAAGACCCACAACGCGGGGGAGGGACCCCACGCAGGAACCCTGAGGCAGGAGATTGCTCAGAGCGGAGGGAAGGAGGGGTCTTCTGTAGAAGGCGGGTGGACAAGGCTGAACCCAGAGGGTCGGCTCAGGAACTTGGCAGCTTGGACAGCAGTGAGGCTGCAGGTCCCCTCCCACATGGGGTCGCCCACTGCTCTTCCTCAGCTTCCCAGGGCATCAGCTAAGTCCCTTCTGACCTGTTAGTTCCCAGGGCCCCTGGCCTGGGAATAGTGGCGAGGGGACCCCCAGTGCCTGCCGCACCCAGTGTGCGGTTCCTGAGCGCCACCTGCTGGGCACATGCAGCCTCTGCAGGAGCCCCTCCCAGGGGCGTGCAGGTCACTCTATCCTCAGGATGCACCCACCCTGGCATCCCTAAGCCGCAGGACTGAGGCCTGCACTTCCATTTCCTCTGAAAACTGTACTCCAGAACTGGCCCAGTTTTCCCCAGGTGGTGAAGCCCCCAGGTCTGAGACGAAGGTGTCCATCCTCAGACATGGGTCCCTGGCTGGCTTTGGCTGGCGGGCAGTTGCCTTTCACAGCAACCACTGGAATTCCAGACCAGAAACTGGTTGCGTGACCCCCCACCCCTGCCGGGGGTGAGGGAGACCCACAGATGGAGGGAGGGGTGGGCCAACCTTCCAGCTTGTGCCCAGTGGGAGCGCTCGGCCTGAAGCATGGACCCCTCTCCTGCCCCTTTGCGTCCCCTCCGACATCCGATAGCTCCTGGCACCTCCACTGCACACACCCCTCCAGGCTCCTCCCAGAGCTCTCCCACCAGGTGCTCCCTCCTGCCACCCTTTCAAACTCCAATCCAGGCTGGCAAGTGGAGCCACCACCCCGTATCACATACCCAGGACTACCGTGGGCCAGGTGCACCCCAAACACCAGCCTCAGCTCTTGGGGCCTCCCAAGATGTCCAGAGGCCTCACATGAGCAGCATCTGAGCCCCCACGCACCCCACCCCCATCTCCAGGGTTCAGGAGGAATTAGCTTGGCCTCCAGAAAGTTCCATCTCTTCTATTCATTTCCAGGCTGCCTAGTGCATAGAAATTACAATAAAAGGTAAAATCGATTTGTGAGGCCCTGAGGCCAAGGCAGTGTGGTGGTTCCTGGGCCCCACAATGCCCCTTTGGCAGGGTCTGGAGTCAGCACCGTCCCCACCCTGTCCCAAAAGGGGAGGCAGGTGCACACGGGACAAAGCGGTGAAGGCGCTGGGCGCTCATGGGACAGCTGCCCATGGCCCCTGGGGCCAGGGCGCCACCATTGGCTTTTCTGCTCCTTGAAAACTAGACACAACATGATACCCCACGCAACCCTGTCAGGTGAGCGGGCTCCAGTGAGGACGTGAGCTGTGCCACCCAAGGAGTAGCACTTGGGACAAGTTGCGGTTTGTGTGGAGGCCCCCCTCCCTGGGCCTGCTCGGTGTGTCCCAGCTGTGCACCTGGCGCTCTGGGGCAGCAAGCCCCAGGCAGCAGTTCTGACTCCATGGGCCTCTCTCAGGCTGCCAGGTTTGGTCCCCAGTCTGTCCCTTTACGGGCCTGTCATGGGTAGTACAGAATCATCTGTCAGCTAAGCTGCCTCAACCCCCACCTAACCAGACCTGAGTGGTAGAGGTTTTCGTAGAGACCCCACAGTCACTCAGGGAACTAAGGGGAGCGTGGGGCAGGGCCGTGTGATAGGCAGGTGCACTGGGCCGCGCTCTGACCCCCGGGGACGGAGTCACTGTCCGCTGCAGGCCCGCAGACAGGAAGCGGGGTCACGGCAAAGGCAGGGTGTTTATTCGGGTTTGTACGACGCTCGGCACGCGAGGCCAGTACAGCCCACACCACCCAGCGGTCTGCGGCCAGGGCCAGGCTGGGCTGCCATGTGCTGGTCCCACAGCTGCGCAGCACCCACTGTGTCAGAACACGGGGGGTGGGGGTGGGGGGCAGTCACGAGGAGTCCAGCGGGTGGCCACGGTGAGCTCGGTCGTCTGGACAGGTTAAGAGCTGCATCCATGATGGCAGAGACCTCTCTGGGAAAGGACACACGCAGGACAGAGCCTTCAGACCACCCCTCCGGGGCGTGAGCTCCGGGGCTTGGCACCGGCTTGCTCCAGGGCCACTGGCGGCCTGGCCGGGCCTGGATAAGACCTACTGGCCGGGAGGCCGGCAGGCACTTGGGAGCACTCAGGCCTCCTCCGTGGGCAACTGTTTGATCTGGCGACTGTGGACCACCCGCAAAGCGCCCCCGGCAGCCTGGCGAAGCTGGGTGTCAAGGGCATGGCGGAGGTCGTGGACCTGCACGTCAGACAGGGGGTGGAGGCTGATGACGACCCCCTCTTTGGGGGCTGGCCCACCATCCTCAAGTGGAGCCGCATCCCGCCGTCGCCGCCGGAGGTCGGCGCCAACCTGGACTTTCAGGTCTCGGTTGGGTTTGGCATTGTCCAGCTTCGGAGCTCCGGGCACAGCCTGTTTGTGCCTGAGCTCGGGGTCCGGCCTCTGCCCAGGCTCTTGGGTGGCAGTGTCTTCCTTGGAAGCGGGCACATGGTCCTCACCAGGGTGGTCCCCTCCAAGGGCCTCATTTTTTGCCTCTAGGTGGCCTCCCTGAGCCCTGGCAGAGGTGGCCGGACTTTCCAACTGCCGGGACCCAGCCTGGGCCCCCGGCGCTGCCCCTTCCGACCTGCTGGGCAGGCCTGCAGGTCTCTGGTCTTGGCCCCCTTGCTGGGGCTTCACAAGGGGGTCCCCGGCCTCTGCTCCCACTGCGCCTCCCTCCTCCTGAGTGTCAGCACCAGCAGCTGCTACCTCCTTTCCAGATTTGTCCTTCTCCTGGGAGCCTCCGCCACCAACGTCCTGACTCTGCCCAGGATCGTCCACAGCATCACGCTTCTCTGGACTCCCAGGTGCCCCAGCGAGGTCTGATTCTGGGGCCTGCTCCTGCACCGCAGCCCCTTTAGGCTCAGCAGCCTGGCCCTGCCGGCCTTCCCTCGGCTCAGCCTGGGGTACCCCTGGCTGGGTGTCAACCCCACCAGGACCGGCTGGGACTCTGCCTGCGGGCCCCCTGGGGCCCTCCAGGGGGCGCTGGCTGTGTCCCTGGGGCAGAGCAGGGGGCTGCTCTGGAGCCCTGAGCTCAGGTTCCAAAGGCTGCAAGGGGGGATGTGCCACTGTCCCCACGTTGTGGGCCTCCTGCTCCTTCCTCCTCAGTGCCGCCACCCCAGGCTCGGGCTGCATGCCCACTGCAAGTGAAGACACAGGTTTAGCATAGAGCCAGGCAGAAGGCACCGACCCCAGGACCAAAACGAACCACCTTGCCAGCGGTTCAGAAATGGGCATCACTACAGAGTTGCTGGGCAGGACTGAGGCCTCCCCCGCCGGCCCGGCCCACCCCCTCCCCAGCCCCACCCCTGAATGCACTTGCCCTCTTCCCCTTCCTGCCGCTGCTGGTGGATCTCCTTGTGCTGCTCCTCGATCACCGCCAGCAGCTTCTCCTGCTGGTCCAGGAGGCGCTTCTGCTGCACCTGCTGCTCCTTGATCACCTGCAGCAGGACGGCATGGTCCAGCATCTCCGCCCTGCCGGCTTCTGGGGGTTGGAAAACACGGTTGGAGCCTGTGCGGGGCTGCCACCAGGACACCAAAGCCACCTGCCAGGGCCTTCCCTGGGATGCCCTGCAGGCTCTTCTTGTGTCCCTGCTGGTTGAGGCATTAAGGGCAAGGGGGCCTCCCAGGGCCACTCACAGGGGCAGTGAGCGGTCTAACTGCCCGGCGCTCACACCAGGCACCTGCCAGAGCCGCACACACAAGGGCCAGTCTGGCCAGTTTAAGCTGGAGCCCACTCTGAGGAAGAACACCTACCGACGTTTCCCCCGAGGAGGGTTGAAAACCACCAGCGCCGTCCTGCTTCCCAGCAGAGACTATGGCTGGGCCCTCTGAGGACACAGTTGCCCCAGCATGTGCGGTCCCCACGCAGCTCCGTGTCCAGCCCCCTGGGACAGGGCTGTGGGCCCGTACTGAAGGAGGGTGGCGGGCTGAGGGAAAGGCCTGGTGGCAGGTGTGGCCAGGCCCTGCTGCCCCTACCGCTCAGAGCCCCATGCAGAACGTGGCCCCGGGGGGCCCGCGGCGCACTCCTGCACCTGCGGTGGCAAGCATGGGGACAGGGAGCCCGGGTTATGGAACTCCCGCGACACCTGAGTCTCAGCAGCAACACAAGCCGCATATGCACGTCGGAGGGAGGGAGACGTTCCCAGTAGGGAGAGCCCACCACCCAGCAACAGCCCCACCTGCTGGGCACACAGGACATGCTGGCTCGTCCTCCCAACAGTGACCTCTGACCTGTGACCTGCCAGAAGAGGGTGGGGTCAGCCTCCCAGAGGCTGCAGGGAATGTGCAGGCAGCAGGCCTGTGAGGAGCACGCTAAGGCTGACCATGGGAAGGATGGGCCCCGCCACGCACCCACCCAGATGCCCTGAAGTCCCCAAGACAACTGCTTAAGCAAAGCCACAGCTGTGGGCAGGGCCAGGGGTCCACACCCCTTCCTCTGATGAGGGGGGCACATGGCGCCATCCCCACAAGTTTCTGACCAGCCACTGTGGCCTCGTGACCGCACACTGGTCACTGGCTCACGGACGGCCCTGAGTGCGGCCAGCACCCCTGCCCCAGGCAGGCCGGGCCCTGCCTCACTGGCTGTGTGGAGGGCCGGCCCTGCACCGACACCAGGACAGACACGGAGCACAGTGGCGGTGACGGCCTGTGCGCCACTTGGACCACAGACACCAGCCGCACGGATAGGGCGAGAGCTACCTGACGCCAATGTGCACATGGCGGGCCTGCACAGGGCCCCACCCCATCTCCCAGGGGCCCAAGGTGACCAGTGCTGGCAGACTGTCCTCCAGTGACCGTGGAGCCACTGCAGGGCCCGGAAGGACCAGGGCATTTGGAAGAGAAGGGGGTGAACTGAGGCATCGAGGGCCCTAACCGAGGGGCAGGGGCCCGGCCTGTGCGAGTCTCTGGCCCACCACACACGTGCCTTCTGCTGCGACACACGCCTCTCAGTCCATACCTGCGACTATCTTTTGGATTTCAGCTGCTCATCCCAGTGAGAGGCACATGGAGGAAAGGCAGAATAGGAAACTGTGAGAATGCTCTTCAGAGAGAAATAACCAAAGGATCACACAGGTTTAGGCAGCCGGTCCTGAGCAAGGCAGCCAGCAAACCCAGAGAGACTGAGACAGAGACACAGCGCCGAAGGGGTGTCGCCGCAGCAGCCCCAAGTCACCACCCCCCACCCCCCACGCCCTGGGCAGGCGGCCCCAGGGTCCTGCCAGGAGGCAGGTCCAGACAGTGAGGCGTGTCCCAGGACCCCACCCAAGGTGGCTCCCCTTCCTCCCCAGGCAAAGGGACACAGGCCTGCCCCTCCCACATGGCCACCAAATGCAGCAAGTGCAGGAGCTCAGCCTGGGAGATGGGGCACTGGAGCCAGTGGGTCGCCAGAGAAATCAGGGTCACCCACCAGGCCAGCCAGGCGGCTGCCACCAGCTCCGACCACGGAGGTGGTGCCCCATGGGCGAGGCTGCGAGGTGAGTCCAGAGCCAACAGCTGGAGCCTACCCGCACGGGGCAGCAGGTCTGCAGGGCTCACAGTGAGTCTCACTCCCAACTCCCGGGAGAGAAGAGGCAGGAGAAGCTTTCCTTTTTTGGATGGGTGATGGGTCTTCACCGCAGTGACAAAGTGTCCCCTCGGGTGGCCCCCAGCTAAGGGGCATGGTGGACGAGGGGACAGAGCAGCACAGGCATCAGTCCTCCCTCCGGGTCAGAAAAGGATCAGAAAAGCCTCCAGATCGCTGAGGACTAACGCCCCGCCCCCACTAGCCCCACCCCCACAGGCTGTGAGGCCACAGGCTTAGGAACATGCACTCGTCCACTCTGAGGTCCTGAGACAGAGCAACAGGGTTTTATGGGCAGAAAGGGAGATGAAAGAGCTGCTTGAGGCCTTTCCGTCGTAGAAAACCAGGGAGCCTGAGACTGGGGCGGCCTAGAAAGGGCCCCTAAGACAACAGGCACTTGGTGGCTCCTTCCGGGTGGCTGGTGGCCCGCAGTCTGGAAGGAAGGGACGGCGGTGCACAGTGAGAAAGTAGAGCCCTTACCCTCCAACTTGCTGCCAGCATGGTCTCCGGCCTGTCCCTCCGCAAGGTCTCCGGCCTGTCCCTCCAAGTTCCTCTGACCTCGAGGCTCTGCCTGCTGCCCGGCCCCGGGGGCCGGCTTCCCTCCTGCACACACAGTGGAGACTCCAGTTCACAGGAAACGCAGAAGGGAGGGGCACAGAAGAAGGTAGAGGGGTGACAGAAGGCGGCAAATGTTCCCTAAAGTCACCCTGCCCTCGGCCCCGCCCTCCCGCCAGCTCGGTTTGTGTTCAGCCTGACGATGGCCAGGGAAGTAGTAAAAAGTGTTTACCAATCTCCCAGGCCCTGGCAGCAAGCCAGCACTCGCCCCTGGGCCAGTCACCAAGTGCGGGCCCGCCGCACCCGCGCCCCCAGCCGGCACTCGGCAGCGTGGCACCTGTCAGGCACCTGGCGCCATCCCCGAGTGCACCCAGACACACGGGAGCAGAGGGGCACCCGACATCCTGTGGTCTAGGAACAACTGCGTGACAAATGTCATGGTGGCCGTGGAGCCACCGGACAAACCCCCCGCAGAGGCAAAGGGGCTGCCACACTCACAGGCCAGCCTTGCGAGAGGAGAGGGCCCCAGGCTGGTCATCCCCACACCCACATCGAGGGGAGGGCCTCTCCTGATGAGCCCAGGCTGACACCCACCAGGCTCACTGTCCGCCAGCTTGCCTGCAGCCCCCGCAGCCTGGTCTGGCATCGGGACGCCGTCTCTTCTGTCCTGGGCGCCTGCCCCCGGGGCGTCCGGCCCTTCGGGGAGCCCTGCCTGGGGCCCTGGGTGCAGACCCCCGCCGCCCAGCCCCACGTCCTCCTTCACGGGCTCTATGGCCAGCTGACCGTTCCCTTCTGCGACCTTCTGAGGGTCTTCAGGAAGACCCACTGCTGCCTCCAAGGCCTGGACCTGCCCACGTCTCTCTCTTTCTGCATCCGGCAGGGGTGGCACCATGTGACCCTCCACCCCGGGTGCCTTTTCATCCACGTGTGAACGCTCATCATCCTCTGGTCCTTCTCGGTCTTGACCTTCGTCCACCACCACCCTGTCGTGAGGGACGGGGGGTTCGTGGCGGTGGGCCTCTCCCATGGGTGCCGCCACACCTGGGAAGACACGGAGGGCGTGTTGGGGAGCAGGGAGAGGACGACCCAGCCTCCGTCCCACGGGCTGTGTCCCAGGCTGGCGGCTGCGCCTCTCGCAGGTCTGACTGCTGTCTAGCCAAGGACTCACGCTGTTTCTGGAAAATTACAAGATGGGCAGCTGCAAACCAGCTGCTCCGGCAGGGGACAGGGCAGCCCTCTGAACCAGAGGAGGGAGGAGGCAGGAAGGAATGCAAAGTGGGCACGGCCAAGCGGGGAAGACCGGCAGCCCCAGGATTCCCTGCGCGGCCCCAGGCCTCCCACCCAGCCCGAACCACCTTGCCCGGGCCGGTCCAGCTGCGCCTCCTCCTGCTTCTCCTTGGCGTCCTCCCTTGGGGGCACATCCACAGGGCCCTTAATCTGGGCCTGCTCCATCTCATCTTTCTCCCGTGGCAGCTTCGGCTTATCTCGGCTGTCCGAGGCCACGTCCATGCCTGGGTCCTGGGCTGCAAGCACAGACTGGCTGAGAGTAGCATCTCCACACGGCTACCCCACCCATCAGCAGGGACCCAGGCGGTTTCCCTGGATTGTAATCACATCCCCCAGTCAAATGGCAGAGCCTAAGCAGTTTCACTTGTTCCATCACTAGCAGCTGCGAAGCACAGAAAACTGTCGTTTTTTCATGTGTATTTGCAACAAAGACACGTTGACAAGAAATTTACACCTAACTGGTACCAAGAGCAGCACTCTGTGCAACACTGGCCGTTACCACCAGATGGCAGCACGAACCCGCCCTGGACAGGCTGGGGCTGCCCAGCAGAGGGGCTAGAGGTGCTGAAGCTGTGAGGAGGCTGACTTGGTCACCCTGTTGGCCTCCTACTGCTGACGGTGAACATCAGTATCGAAAGGGTGCCCACTGAACCCTGCGCCCACAGCCAGCCTCTCCCAACAGCCTAGGCAGGTCCTCGGCAGGGGCCCAAGGACGGCCCCGGAACTGGGCCAGGGTGAGCCCATTGGGAAACCATGTCCATTTGAAACACACACGCTTCCTTTGCGTCGGGCAATGGTGGCAAAATCTAAAGAACTACAGAGGGGAGGACAGACTTAAAGACCTGTCCCTTCACCCTGAGGCAGGTGCCACCGCGCCCTCTGCAAAGGGAGGGCCGAGGCCTGGGGCGGGGGTTGGTAGGCGGCCGCAGGGACCGAGCAGGCCACTGAGGAGCACTCCTCTCGCTCCCGTTCAGACGGGGCCTGTCCCCTCCCACAGGAGAGGATGTCAGCAGGCTGGGCGGCGGACAGGCGTGCTGGTCCGGGGGCCGTGTCTCGTGCAGGGCAGGGACGGGCCCTGCTGGCTGCACTTGGAGGTGAACTGAGCTGTGGCCATCGCCACGCAGGTGAAAGCGGCCTGGTCTCCACCACACAGTTACCCTCACAGGCGCCCCATGCGCCACCAAGAAGCACCATAAACCAGAGGCATCTGCCCGGCAGATGGCAAAGGTAAAGAAGTCTCCCTGGGCGGTCATTTCTCAGCAGGGAACAAAACCAGTGCCCCACCCAATGTGGTCCGCTGGGGGGGGGGGGGGACCGTGACCGCAGCAGGTGTGGGGGGCGCCCAGGAAGCGCTACTCTCAGCCACCTGCCAGAAGTGTGAAGGGCACCCCTGCCTGGCAGCCTCCAGGGGCCGGACTCTGCACTCAAAAGCCGTTCCCACGCAAGGGCCACAGTGTCTTCTAGGGCAGAGCTGAGCTCCCAGGCGCCGTAAAAAACGGACATAAAACTTCAAACAACTAAACACAGCCGCTCCGCCTGCCTGGCTTCCGACAGGACGTGACCGCAGGCTGGGAAAGACAGGAAATGGCCCTGTGTGGCTGGCAGTGCGACCCCGTAAACAGCGGATGGGGCTGTGGGGGAGAGCCGGGTTCTGGCCCCACTCTCTCCTCCAAGGCTGGCAGCCGGTGGGGCTTAGGAGAGGCCAGCAGAGGGCACCCTGCGCCAGCACAAACCCCTGGCCCCTAAAGGTCAGCACTGGCCAGCTCACTGGTCCTCCAGGTCATCGCTTCCAACAGCTAAAGCAAGACTTGCCAGCAATCAATGGCCAAGGTAGCTAGACGCACAAGTTCCGAGTCGATGCCTCTTTCTGCCAGGCCATGGTGGACCCTACCTACCTGGGGCAGTCCAGCTAGTTGGTCAGTGACCTCCTGTACACTCAGAGCCGTGGTGACAAGGGACACACACTGAGGTGCTTCAGGCCAGGAGGTCCCAGGAGACAGCAGGCCGATGGCCAGTTACCACCCATCGGACCCCTCCTGGGGCCCAGCGTGGTGTCAACAGTTGTCTGGTTCTGGCTCAGGGAGACGGGCCGGGGGCTGCCGGCACAGGCTGTCCTGGCTCTGCCCCTGGGTGTCGCTGGGGTCGGACGCACAACAGCGTCCGAGGTGCAGCGTCCAGAGCAGCCTGCCCACAGTGACGAGGACCGCTGCACTGGAGGCTGGCTTGCCTGCCACCTACCGCAGAGCCCCGTCCCAGGTCGGGGGAAGTGCTACTGCCACAGCCCCAGCCGGTCGCTCCGTGCAGCTTGTGATCTGTGAGGAGAGCGGCCACCCCAGATGCCGCACACCAAGAGTCACTTAAATGACTCCTGAGTCCTGTACCCTGGAAGAGGGCTAAAGTTCGGGAGACACACGGGACCTCAGGGCCATGCCCTCAGAGAACAAGCAGACCCTTGACACTGCTTACGCGTCAGGCCCTACCACAAGGCGGCTCCTGGCCCCAGTCCTGCCTCTGCTCCAGCGCAGCTGCAATGCGCCAGACGGGTGCTCGGCCAGGGCGTTTGTAACCCGCTGGTCCTCACCTAGGGGCAGGGCGACCCAGAGGCAGCAGGTGGGGCAGCTGGTCCACTCATCAAGAGACCGGGCAGGCCAGGTCACTCGGGGCTGGGACGTGAGAGGCAGTGCCCCTCTCTGCCCTGGGGGCCCCTCTGAACCCAGCAGGTCCACACGGCTGGGCTCCCCACCGCATCCCGACGCAAGGGCAGACCCTGGACAGAGTCCATCACAAGGGCGGCGGGCAGGGGGCTGCAGCAGCAGCATGCCGTCCCCAGACCTGAGACCTGAGGACAGACTTGGACGTGGGGGCCGTGGCGAGCCCCCACTCAGGCCTGTGTCACCCTCTGCCGCCTGTGTCTGCACTCAGGAGTGCAGTGGCACTCGCAGGCCTTCCTCCTATCCAGCCGGGCACCCAGAGGGCCCTACCTGGCCCTTCTTCCCCACAGAGCAGGAGCATAGCCATGTCCCCCCACATGCTGCGGGAAGGGAAAGAGTCGTACGAGGGATGCTGGCCGGGGCTGCTCCCCGACACTGCAGGACACGGTGCAGGCGCTGGGGGAGAGGAACTAAGGGGACGCTGCCGTCACGGGAGGAGCCATCATGTCACAGCCTGTGTCTACCAGCCAGCCCCCGCAGGTGCTCCCAACCAGGAGGCGAATGGGTGACTCTGCCTCTGAGCCTTCGCAGGGCTCAGCACCTCTCCCCCCGCTGTGCACACACCGGCATGCGTCCCGGGCTCTGCTTGCCAATCGAGCTGGGCCGTGTGCCGGTCACACTCGTCGCCAGGAGGGCAGGACTCCCCTGGTCACTCTCAGGGCCAGCTTGGGGCTCTAAGGCAATTCTGTGCCGTCCCATCACTGAGACGTCAGACACCAGCAAGCCTGCTCGTGCGCCGCCAGCAGCGCCCAATGTGCATGGTGCAGACCCGCAGGCTCTGCTCCGCTGCGGTGAGGCTGCCCGTCAATTACGGGGGTGGCCGGGGAGAGAGACTCAGAGAGTGAGCTAAAGACAAACGGCATGTGGTTCAGGCATGTGGTTCCGAGGGGCCCTGTGTTTTGTTACAGCCTCGAGGAGTAAATGGAAACCAGATGTGGCCACAGCGCTCCAGGTGAACCAGCACCGCCTCCAGGGCAGAACGCAGCTGCTGGGGCCGCCCGTGCTGGCTCACGCTGGGAAACCCTCCACCAGACCTGCCACAGCCTGCTCAGGAGGGAGAAGCCGGTGCCCAAGTCCAGTTCTGGAGGGCTTCCCCCCCACACACACACGGGCCGACACGCCGGGCAAGGGCCCAGGCAGGGCGCCAGCGCCATCCCTCCCCCTTTACGTGGACCTCTTCCCCACGCAAACCTCTGAGTCCGGGCACCAGCCACGGACGCCTACAGCTCCCAGCTGAGGGGTGTTTCTCCCATGAGCCCCGCCCCTCCCAGGGGTCTTCACTGCTGGAAACCCACTGAGGGAGGGTCTTCTTGCTGGCCCTGCAGGCACAGGAAGGCAGAAGGGCGCACGCTCATTCCGGGCACACAGAGGTGAAGCTGGAACAGAGGCAGCAACAGGGCCAAGGAGCACGGCCCCTGCCAGCACCCCAGCAAATCCACGCCCCTGGCCGGCCATTCCACAGGACCTTCTCTTTTGTCAGTAACTTTGGGTGGGGAGATCCCAGGCACGCTCAGCAACCGCCTTTCCTGCATCCCACAGGCACGGGCACCGGGCTCCGCCAGGTGGCCTCGGCTGAGGGAGGGTGTGAGAGTTGTCACCCTACCTGAACAGGCAGCCTGACCAGGGACAGGCATCAGCAGCACACGAAGCACAGGGGTGTCACCGACTCTGGCCAGGCGACACCCGGCTGAAATTTACAACCTCAAAGCTAACAAATGCGAGCGACATCCACAGACTGACCCCCCAGTCAGGGCACTGAATGGGGGCACGGAGGTCTCAGCCTTGCTGTCCTGCCTACTGTCTGTCCCCTGCATGCAGATGGCTGCCCACTCCCCCTCCATCACCCAAACGGAACAGACGCAGCTGGGCAGGTGAGGAAGCCTGGAACAGGCCACCTGCGTTCTCAGGACCCCAAGGGGCTGGGGGCCATGGCGTACCTGAGAGCCGCGTACCTGGAAGCTGGGCCGCCTCCGCCTCCATCGCGCCCTCAGCCTCTGCGTGCCGACCACCGGGGGCTTCCTGTGCCACATCCAAGTCCACAGGGGTCTCCTCACTTGTGGACAGGGTGGTGAGTGTGCTGACCACCAGGATGCCCAGGCCGACCCAGAGCACCACCTGAATGAGACAAAGACCCCGAGAGCAAGAGGGGACACGCAGCCCCAAGCCCTGCCTTCCCAGAGAGGCAGGCGGCAGGAGACCGGAAGCCCCCCTCTGAGAACAGCAGGAGCAGCGGGGGCAACGCGGAGGCCCGCCTGTCAGTCAGTCCCACTGGCTACCAGGAGACGTACCAGGAGACGGTGGTCCCTCACTGATCACCACAGCCGAAGCGTCGGCCAAGCCTGCTAGGGCTGTACCTGCCGTGGGGTGGGGAGCCGGGACGTGAGGGAGCCCGGAGAGAGAAGGGGCCTGTGTGTGCCAGAGTGCCTGCCAGCTGAACAGTGAATATTGTGCTGGAAAGGAAAAGGCAGCAACGGCCCCTGCAGGCTGGGCTGCGGGGAGTTAGCACACCCAGGCGCATCTTCTCAGGTCTCACCAGGAGTTGCCGCGCCCCCTCTCCCCCGAGTCTGTGTGCACAGGCACATACGGACAGGGGCCGGCCGGGAGCTCGCACACGCACATCCGCACACCGGGCCGAGAGCTGGCCTTGGCTTCAACAGGCAGGTACTAGACATGTCCCAGCCCAGGCAGGAGAAAGAGGAGGCGGCCCCTCACCCCACCTCCTCTGCCGGGGCCGGGAGCCGATGTGCCCATGATGGTGAGCAAGGCTAACCACAAGGAAAGAGGAGACGAGACCAAGAGCCCGGCGAACATTCGAGAGGCACAGCAGCCAGTCAGAAACACGAGGGGCGAGGCAGCCGGGCCACCGCACAGGGAGCCCTGAGGACGTGCTGCAGGTCAGCAAGAGTGTAAGGATGCTGACTCTAAATTCATCTCCAGCTTCAGTGAATCCCAGCCAGGCCGAAGCACAAAGAGCTGGGGTTACTCTGTTGCGAGTCAGACCCGCTGACTTGCACGTGGGTACAGAAGACAAACACGCGAGAGCGCCCAGAAACCTTATGAACAGAAGCAAAGCAAAGGGCGAGAACGCAGCGTCCGGAGCACGTCCCGTGCGGGCACCCTGTTGCAGGCCTGGCAGGCACAACAGTGTGGAGGCCACGGGGCTGGACAGGCCGGCCAGCAAGCAGGACAAGAGTCCCGAACGAGGCCCAAACACGCCCAACAGCGCCACACGAGGGGGCAGTGGCAGTTCCCATCAGCTGAGGACGGAGGTCTGACAGCTGCGGGCGGGGGGGGGGGGGGGGGGGCGGGGGGGCCTGGAAAAGCCCTTATTAGCACAACCACCACTTTGCTCACCCCGCACGGAAGCAGACAGGTCAAAGAGCCCAAGGGAAAAGCGAACGGAGGCCGGACGAGGGAAGAAGTCTTCACGGAGTGCGGGAGCGGGGAGGCGTCTAACTCTCTCCCCCAGAAAGAGTCGGACGGACCAGGACCCGAGACTTAACAAAACGGAGAAAACACGAGCCAGCTGGCAGGCGGTGCGCTGAGTCCTCCCTGCTGCGAGCAGCTCCTGCAAGTGCTGCCCAGCGCTGCCCCCGGCTGGGGTGGGCAGCCGGTGGGGGCGGGCGGCCGGCGGAGACCGCTCCCCACTTGCACCCCGTGAGGGCAGAACAAACGTGTGGGCACTGAGCACGCACACAGGACGGCGCCAGAGTGAGGGGCTCCGCCCCTAGAGGAGGAGGGCGCCCACGTCCTGCGTGTCCTCCTCCCCAGGCCAGTGCCCTGCCAGCTGTCAGTCCCACAGAGACGCTCAGCAGAGAACTGAGCGACCTCAGGCGAAGTGGTTCCCTGAGACCCAGGGAGGCTACACCCTAGGAGAGAGGGAAAAGCACGGCAGATTTGCATCACCCGCCGCCGCTGCCCTGTCTGCTGCACGGAAGAGAACGCCCTCAAAATCCCATCAGGCCCTGACCGACCTGGGTCAGTGGGCTGGGTGTTGTTCCGCAGAGCAAAAGGTCGCTGGTTCGATTCCCAGGCAGGGCACATACCCGGGTTGTGGGCTCAGTCCCTGGTTGGGGTGCCTACAAGAGGCAGCCGATCGCTGTTTCTCTCACTGATGTTCCTCTCCCTCTCTCCCTTCCCTTCTCTCTAAAAATGAATAAATAGATTTTCATATTTTAAAAAAAGGACCTCGACAGTTCTCACACATACTGTCCACAAACTACCAAGCATGCCAGGAGGTGGGGCCAGTGGACAGAAAACCGAGAATCTGCGGGGACCCGTGTAAGTACAGACGGGCTCTCTGAAACCGGTGTCTCGAGGAGTTTGAAATCCACGTAAAATTAAAACACATAAGAAGAACACACCAAAGGCCAGAGGCAGGGTATGGCGTTAAAACAGCACGGGCCCCTTGCCTCGTCTGGAGAGCGGCAGATAACAGTTACCGCCGACTCGGGCGAGCCAAGGCCTCCCATCACACGGCCTCGTGCTCAAGAGCAGGAGACGGGGCGCACACAGCACCCGCTGACGGGGAGAGGGGAACAGACACTTAACATGCTTGCTTCACCCGAAAGGTCGCAAAAAGAAAAACACCAAAAAAGAACAGATGGGACAAATAAAAAACAAAGAATAAGATGGACGCTTTAATCCCCCCAAATCAGTAATTACATCAACTGTAAACAGTCTTAAATACTCCGATTAACAGGCTGGATGAAAACGAGGCAGGACAAAAGCCCACCACATGCTGTTGTAAGAGACACACCTCAGGTAGAGAGGCATAGCGAGATCAAAAGAAGTACAATGAAAAAGCTGCATTGTGCAAATATAAACCCCAAACAAAGCTGTGTTAGCTACAATGTAGCAGAGGAGGCTGACTTCAGGAGAGACACATTTTCAAGATAAAAAGGGGGCATTTCCCAGGAAAAAGGGTCAGTTTAACAAGACATAAGCATCTTAAACCTGTTTGTTCCTAGTAACTCAGCTTCCAAGTGGAAGGTAAGAACTGTGGAAGGAAGCGAACCTACCGTCGCGATGGGAATGGCCACATCCCCATTCCCAGAATGACAGGAAGGTTTAAGAGTCAGGGAGCACAGGTAAATCTGAACACCGCCGTCGTGAATGTGACTGATCTACATGCTGCTCCCAACAAGGGCAGACCACCTGGCAAGGCGAGCGCCCACCAGGGCACCACGTGCCAGGCCAGGTGAGTCTCAACCGGTGACACAGGGCTGAAGTCCAGTGTGTACCCTCCAACCACACAGGGAAAAGATGACCAGGAAACCCCCCAAAGCAGGTGAAGGAGCACCAACCACAGGATCGAGAGGTTGCTGTGGCCTGAGGGAAGCCGCTGACCCCGCCACCCCCAGGGTGCTTGGCCCCTCCAAAGGCCAATGGGCTGTCTCAGAGGAAGCTGACCAGCGACCAAAAGCTCAGTCAATGGCTCGAGGCCTGCAGCAGGGACAGCACCCTGGAGGATGGAAGGTGGAGGGTTTCCGCCGCCCAGCACCGTGCCCAACGGGAGAGCGCGCTGGTCCACAGGGAGGCCACAGGGGACAGGCACCCTGGGGACGGAGGGTGCTGGCTAACCAGAGCCCCAGCCTGCCTCACACCCACCGAGTGCAAAGGGCTGCGAAGGAGGAAGTTAGAAGTTTCTGCAGTGTCCGACAGGAGACTGTCCTCTGAGCCGGGGGACAGGCAACGCCACCTTCAGTGGCACAGGAAAAGCACGCAGCAAAGAAGGACCGAGAAGCTGGACAACACTAGAATCAACACCTGTTGACCGGAACGAGTCACGCAGAGTGAAAAGGTGGGCGGGAGTGAGAGAAAACTTTTGCAATATGTTCCTGCAAAAAGAGCCACAGTACATCTAGAATCTCAAACGTCTGCAAGTCAGTAAGACAGACCAATCGATCAAAACGGTCCAGAAGACCCCACGGAGTGGCCACGGACACGGGCGGGCCCCAGCCTCCTTGGCCACACGGGGACCACTCACCACGCACCCACCAGGAGGCCTGGGTCCGTAGAAGGGATGGCAGGTACAAAAGCCACCGGAACTCTAACATGGTGCCGAGAACCACGTAGGAAAACCAGAAGTTCAGTAAAACCCACCAAGTCCGGTGGACGGAACCCAGGCCCGGAAACACTCCCCACCCCCGAAGTGAATAACCAATGAAACGCACAGGCGTGCACCCGGAGACTCTGGGGCGGCCCACCTGGGACCCTGGCCCCGGCAGGTGTCACGCAGCAGTGAACGCGGGCAGACCACCTGCCCTGGCCCAGCCCCGAGGTAACACAGGTGAAGGCAGACGTGACCTAAGGAAGCCAGACACACACAGGTGCGCGTTGTGAGACTCTGTTTACACCGTCAGACGGGCAAAGACAGACGAGCTCAACTGCATGCGGACGCTGGGGCAGACGCCTCACGGTTCCGCCTGCTCGGGCCGCTGACACGACACCTCCTTTTCTAAAAGCTCCTACAGACTCATCCCCACACACGGCGAGACACTCTCCCTGCTCACCCATCCGCCACAGCGGGAGATGGGAGGGGTGGCTTCGTGAGAGTCCCTAGCAGGATGGGGGGGCGGGGGTCCTCCAGAGCGGTGGCCTCAGGGGAAGGGACTGGACCCACAGACAATGCAGGCCCCACGCGGGCACGTTTGGGGAGCAGACGTTTGGGGAGCGCACGTTTGGCTTCAGTGCTGATGAGGACGTCATGACCCACGGGACCGGAACCTCGGCAGGAAGATCAGCAGTGCACAGGAGCCTCGAGAGAGGGCGCCCCTCGGAGGCCGGCCGCACTCACCTGGGAGA
The DNA here is from genome assembly GCF_022682495.2 of Desmodus rotundus. Taxonomy (NCBI): domain Eukaryota; kingdom Metazoa; phylum Chordata; class Mammalia; order Chiroptera; family Phyllostomidae; genus Desmodus; species Desmodus rotundus. Next base: position 19,586 of record NW_026527338.1, read on the forward strand.
AGAGCGTGTTCTTGTGGATCTTCTTGTGGATCAGGGCCGGGCAGATGAAGCAGATGAGGCTCCCCGTGGTGGCGCCGGTGAGGCCCAGGATCGTCTCCACTGGGGACGAGAGCGCCCGGGGGCTCCTGGAGGACCTGGGCTGGAGCTGGCCGCAAACCCGAGAGCAAGCAGAGCCCGCCCTGTCCCCTGGACACTCAGACTGCGCAGGCTCAGCAGCCGGGTGGGAGCACAAGGCTGCTCCCTCCCGCTGTGGCGTCTGTGCCTCAGTTTCCTCACTGACGCGGCTCCAACCCTCCCTGGGGACAGCACGGCAGCTCTGACCCCTCACAGAAGCAAGCCCCAGGGAGGCTGCTCCAGGGCTCAGCTTTGACCCCCCTCCCCCCGCCCCTGGGTCGGCGCCACACTGCCTGGCTCCACGACAACCCCCTGCTGCTCAGCAAGTAACCAAGCAGAGCTGAGCAGGGCAGTCCCAGGACGTGGGTGGAAGCCAGGAGGGTAGGGGCCCCGGGCTGTGACCTGGGGAAGGCAACACAGTCCCACTCAGCAGCACCTGGTGGCAGTAACCTTTGTCTGTCCAGGGGCCGCGGGCAGAGCCCTGGCCTTCGCCTGGCGGGAGCAAGGGGCCGCTGTCTGGTTGCTGCCTGCCCGAGTGGGGTCTCTGCCCCGGTGCCAGTGCAGGTCCCCGTGCCTGTGCGGGCCCCTCAAACTGCCACGTCTGCCCGTGCCTTCCCCCGCTCCCAAGAGGAAGGCTGAGAGTCTTGGGGTTTTTAGGAGACTGGAGACTCCTGAGGGCAGGATACCGTGAGACGCGGAGGCCGCCAAAGGCCCATGTGCAACAGTGAGGAAGCAGAACACAGGGGAACATGGCGGAGGCCGGTGGCCGGGCAGCCCCACTTACCGTTGGGGATCATGATGCCGCCAACCATGGTGCCAAACACCACCGACAGGGTGAGCGCCTTGAAGCGCAGAGGCGGCATGTAGCCCCCGGCAGCGAAGGTCCCGTCTTTTTGCTACAGGGGAGGAAGCGGAAAGAAGGCTTTGAGATGCGGGAGCCCCACCCCCTCCTTCCAGCAAGCCCCTCGGAGCCTGCCAGGGCTCTGTGTGGGGGCCCCAGCCGCCCTCGAGCAATGGGATGTGGCCCTGCAGCCCGCCCTGAAGCACAGGCCACTCCTCCGTCGGCATGCGAACCAGCCCTACGACTCCGGAGGGAAAGGTCAGCAGCTGGTCCTGACCCCCCCAGAGCAGCACCACGAAGGAGGTGCGCAGAGTGCGGGGCAGACGCAGCAGCAACTCCACGTGACACGTGTGTGGCTCGCAGTGCGGGGCCCGCGCCCCTCCCCCACACACAGGCCAGCAGCTGTGAGGCGCACACGAGCCGACCCGAAGCCCCTCCGCCTCTGTGGCTCAGCATCTTCACGTGTGAACCTGGGGTCACACGGTGAGGACCATGTCAGGTGACTGCAGTGAAGCTTCTAGAACAACATGGGGCACACAGTGGGGCTGACTGGAAAACACCACTGTGGCCCTGACCAGTGCAGCTCAGTGCATTGGGCGTCGTCCTGCAAACCGAGAGGTCACCAGTTCGATTCCCAGTCAGGCCACACGCCTGGGTTGTGGTCCAGACCCCAGGGCGTGTGAGAGGCAACCACACACTGATGTTTCTCTCCCTTTCTCCCTCCCTTCCTCTCTAAAACTAAATAAAGAAAACCTTTAAGGATAAAAAATAAAACAAAAGTGTTCTGCGCACAGAAACGCAAACACCGTTCGGACATAGAGCCGTGTTTGCCTCACACGGTGAAGACGGAGGCGGCAACCACAGGGCGGGCGCTGGGCTGGACGCCAGGGGCCCCAGGGCCACATGACTTGCCCGCCACTGCCCTCCAAGGGACAAAGTGCTAAATCAGGCCTGGCCTAGAGCCTGCTGCCTGAACAGCTAGCGAGGGGGGCAAACCAGACTGGGCGGGCAGCCAGTCCTTCAGGGCGTGGCCTCTGTGTGGGCGCCATCTGTGGTGGTAGGACCCGTGGGAAGTAGCGCTGACCACGTGGACGAGCAGCCCTATTCTAGCTGTTCTGGAGCCTGGGTGTCCCACCCTGCCCAGTCTGGTGTCACACTCTGGCCCGAGCCAGTCACGTGGGACCCATGCAGCCACCAGAAGTCCCTGCCTATGCCTCAGACCAGCCTCCACGACTTCCGGTCAGGGACGCGACACCCGTCACACAGAGAGGAGCCGTGGGCCTGGGCTGCTTGGACACTGGGCCTGACCACACATGTGAGTCACTCCCTGTTTGTTCTGGCGCTGTGCTGTTTCTTTTCTCCAAAGTTGGGTTAAAAAAAACCCTAATAAAAGATCGCATTGTAACTGAACCTTTTTCACACTTAGCTGGGAAAGCTCGCCCACCACCACCCAGGACATTAAAAACGAGCAAAAGCCACTAGGAGAGAAGGTCGTGGAGCCTGGAGAAGCAGGGGCCCCACACCGCGGTCCGAGGGCGCCTCACCTGCCGCTCAAACAGCAGCGTGCTCAGGGCCTGCCTGCAGGGCAGGATCATCATGGGGAAGCCCACGGCCACTGACATCATGAAGCCGGCGCGGATCATCTGCGTCACCAGGTTGGAAGGGAAGTGCATCAGCACGTTGCCGGCGATGGCCTCGGTGAAGCTCACGTAGCCAAAGAACCCCACCTGCCGGGGGACAGAGCAGAGGCGCAGCTGCTGGGGCTGCCCCCGCGCCTGCCTGCCTCCCTGCTCGCACACGGTCCTCCTCCCCAGGAAGGGCGGGCACCAGAGGTGAGGGCCCCACACAGCTCCCCATGAGGACGGCAGGGCTCTGAGCAAATGGCGCTCCTGTGTGGCAAGTGTGGGGCCGCGTGGCCCAGGCACCCGCCCCTGTGGTTGGAGACACCCTGCTGGTGCCGAGCCACGCAGACCATCTGTGAGCGTGAGGACTCTGCAGCCCTGGAGTCTGGGCGACAGCCCTGGCGTATTTACGACTGTCCACAAGGTCGCAAACGGGAGCCTCTGGAGACGGGGGCAGGGACTGGCCGGCTGGCTGTCCCCAGCGGCGGGAGTGGGCTGGGGCCCAGGCAGTGCTGCCCACCCCGGAGCGCCCCCCCGACAGGCCATGAAGACCAGCAGGGCGGAGTGGCTCTAGGGTGGCCCGGAGTGGAGGTGAGGAACAGGGCCGCCTGCCACCACTGGGCTCTGGGACACTGTGCCAGGGGCCTGTGGGGAGCTGGGCACTGCCACCCGCCCGTGACACGGCGAGGAGGGGAGGGCACAAGGGCCCTACCATGACGTAGAAGATGGTCACTGCCTTGAGGGAGGAGGCAAATATGGAGCTCATGGTTTTCACCGACGGCTCGTCCAGGCTGTCGTAGGTGGGCAGGACCTGGCTGTGTGAAAACAAGAGGCTTCACAAGCAGGTTCCAGAAACAGACACAGCCTCAGCCAGAGTCCCTGACACCCCCAACCACACCTGCCACATGTAACTCAGAGCCAAGATACTGCAACAGGGTCGGGGCGGGAAGCTAGGGGGCTGAGGGCCCCCCGACTTGCTCCCTGCAAACACGTGGCAGGCGCGGCAGAGTGAAAGGCCGTGGGCCTGCTGCCCCAGGAGCGTGACCGCTGGGGGAGCGCGGGGCTTGGGGAGGCAGGAAGCGGTGCGGAGCGCCGCTGTCAGAGGACTGGAAAGTTAAACAAACACAAGCCGGCCTGGACGCCCGCCCACGTCCGCACCCTGGCGGCGCTCAGATCCGCGTGGACGGGAGGCAGGAGATGACAGAAGAGCAGCTCCTGTCCCCGCCCTGGGCCAGCAGTGCGGTGCTGCCGGCGGGGGAGGGACATGTACACCTGGGTTCTCCGAGGAAAAAAGGGGATGCGGAGGAAGTCGGGGAGCAGGCCCAGGAGGAAGGAGCTGCACAGGGGGCGTCTAGACAAGAAGCGGGGCTGATGCTGTGCTGACAGTGGCCGCTCTGCAGTCCTACCCGCCCGGGTCCTAGTGTGGCTCAGAGACACAGCCCGAAGGCCACCATGGCCAGCAGCCACAACGCACCCGAGTCACACAGGCCCCAAGGCACCAGCAGGAGGTACGTCAGAACAGGCTGACGGCGGTTAGTGGGTGAGCCCAGCAGTCTGTGGAGCCAACCCCACGGCTGCCTTTGCAGAGCGAGGCGTGAACTAGAAGGGCGTACTGCGTTTACCACAGAGCAGGTGACCAGGACAGGGCGGAGATTCAGATGCCAGAAGCTGACACCCACCACCCACTCCTGCGCACAGGCCACCGTGGACCCTGAGGCCCAGGCCTGTGAGGCTGGGAGACGGCCGGGACCCTCAGGGGAAGCAGCTCCAACATCTGGTGCCGGCCAGCCCCTGGGGCTGGAGCAGCGTCCCCATGAGGGAGCCCAGTCTGGGGAGTGGCATCAGGCCCAGGCCCAGGGCTTCCCGCCCGCGGCCGCCGCACACACGGAAAAGCCCCTGCCCCGGGAGCTGCAGGTGCTGTGGGAAGGGGTTGCGCAAGGACAAGTGTGGAAAGCCCAGGTGTCATCACATCCCCACTGAGTCTGTGCCCCAGGTTCCCCTGATGGCGGGAGCCACAGACCCCCACAGCACAGCCCACCTTGCACTCCACCTCACTAGGGGGTGCCCATGACCCAGTCTCCCTGAGTCACGCAGAGCTTTCTCCGCGGGGCCCTGAGCACGCTCTTCTGCCCGCAGCACAGACCCAGGCCCCCGTGTCCCCTGGGCACTGCTAGCTCTGCACCCCAGCACTCCCAGATTAGAAGGGAGGCCCAGAGTCACACGGCAATGCAAAGCAGGGGCCTGGCCGTCCCCGTGACAAGGAGACCAGCCACGCAGGCAGGGCCTAGCGGGCGTCAGCAAGGGCTGGCAGGAGCCCCCATCCCTGCATCAGCTCCAGCGTGGCCACCGTGGGAGGGAAGAGCTGTCTCTGCCCCGGACGGGGAGGTCAGCAGGGTGGGCGGCCAAGCTGCATGTGGCCCTCCCCTACTGTGCGCGGGGGTATTGATATCTCTGCAGGCCCACAGCATGTGTGAGCAGCAGGACAAGCCTTCAGGAACCTATGATATGATGGACCTCAGAAGCAAACCCAACAGACGTGCACAGGGCATCATTAACAAAGCAAACTCCAGCCCCGGCTGGGTGGCTCAGTGGATTGAGCGCCAGCCTACGAACCAAAGGGTCGCCAGTTCGATTCCCAGTCAGGGCACATACCTGGGTTGCAGGCCAGGGCCCCAGTAGAGGGCGTGTGAGAGGCAACCACACATTGCTGTTTCCCTCCCTCTCTTTCTCCCTCCTTTCCCCTCTCTCTAAAAATAAATAAATAAGCCTTTTTAAAAAAAATCTTTAAAAAAAGTACAAGCTCAACACAAAAGGGACACCTGGTAACCAGGTGCCCAGTGACAGAGTGCCACTTCCATCACCTACTGCGGAGGAAATGCTGGACCCGAGGGCGGCGCGTGTTCTGGTGGGAACCGTGCTGCCAGGGGAGAGCCGTGGCAGGAAGCGGCGCTGTGGGGGCTGCGCGTGGGTGTGAGCACGCAGGACGAGCACGTCTGATGCGGCGCCGGTTTGCCACGGCATCAGGGTGCCCCCAAGTGCCACGGGGGTGGGGAGCTGCTCTGCCAGCGCCAGCGCCCTGAGGGTCTTTTCCCGTCGGCACCAATCACACCTCTCTTCCGGGAGGGTGACTGGCTCTCGCCACTGGCGGTGAAGGCAACGCTGTTGGAGCCCTGGAAACAGGCTGGTCTGCGCCCACGGGGCTGCGCGCCAGGGGAAGGCGCAGACGCGCTCGCAGGGCCTCCAGCAGCATCCCGGAGGCAGCCTGCAGGCGGTGTTTGCGCAACTGCCTTTGAAATGTTCTCGCGCAGACAGCTCACTGCTGGCGAGTGCCTGGGGCTCCGCGATCAGATGGCTCGGGCTGCTTTGTGCTCCCCAGCCAGCTCTTCTCACGGGGGGTTTGGCAAACTGGGTGCTCTCACCAGTAGTGCCGGCAACGTGTTGGGAATAAAGCTGACTTCTCTACACAAAGGATGAATGAAAACATAGCTGCTCTCCTACAGGGGGCGGGGGTGAAGGTTACAGCTGAACGGGATGCGACTCCCGCGGCCTGCACTGGGCACCTGAAGGAAGTGGACGAGGCCCGTGGCCGAGGGTCGGACCCCCCCCCCCCCACAGAACACAGACGCCCTGGGCCCTGGGAGCGGGCAGTACTTACGACTGGCAGGCAAAGGACATGCCAAAGATGGGGATGCATCGGAAGACGCCCTCCCAGCGCACGTAGCTGACCCGCCGCAGCCACTGCCCACTGAAGAGGCCGTGCTTGAGCGAGGACAACACGACCTGTGTGAGGAGGAGGAGGCAGCGCTGGGGTGCCAGTCGGCCCTGCTCCCCGGCTCAGCCCACACACGCCCACGCAGCCAGCCTGGGGCCGCCAGCTGGAGGCCGGGCATGCGCGCCTTCCCATCCCCTGCCCACGGCTGGGCCACGAACCGGCCGAGTGCTGCCGAGAGGAACACCCGCTGCAGCGCCCGCCTAACGCTCGGGGCAGCAGCCTGGGCAGGTGCCACTTAGCCCGGGCAGTGGGCAGCGAGGCCCCACCGCCATGGCTACTCTGTTGCCTCAGGGACGGGATGGGCCCCCCAACTGGGCAGGTCGCCCCCAGCCCTGCGAGGACAGCCTCCTGGACGGCAGCAGGTGGGCAGCCGTCACAGGCCGGCGCTCTCGGCTGAGGGCTGCTGGGAACACACGCTGGTGCTTGGTCCTTGGAGGAAAACCAACTACAGAGCCTTCCAGGCTCCGCTCCCCAGGAACGCCCACCCTGGCCTTGCCCACGAGCGGGCAGGCCAGGGCCCAGGCCCCGGGAATCCAAGCAGCCTCTGAGCGCGCAGTGAGAACCAAGTGTTCTGAGGACCCACTGCTCACAGGACCCTCCGGTCACTTAGAAACGCTCCCATGGAAAACAACATCCTGGACTGCGAACCAAAGGGTCACCGGTTCGATTCCCAGTCAGGGCACATGCCTGGGTTGTGGGCCAGGTCCCCAGTAGGGGGCGCACGAGAGGCAACCACACATGGATGTTTCTCTCCCTCCTTTCCCCTCTAAAACAAATAAATAAAATATTTTTTTAAAAAAGGAAAACAGTATCCCCTGTGACCGACCCTGGTGCTATGACTCCACACACCCACCTAAAACTTATTCCTGAATGTGAGACGCGGCCTCACCCTCCCTTCCCAGGGGCCCCGCTGAGGGCTCACAGGGATGAGCCTCCCGCCACCTCCCAGGCTCCTGGTCCCCCTGCAGCACGGCCGGGGTAGCGGCGCGCAGTGCGCTCACCACAAGCAGGAAGGCGGCGTAGAAGAGCAGGGCCATGGCGCTGAAGGACTGGATGGAGGCCATCAGGTTGCGCTGCAGGCTCAGCGGCAGCACGATGCACAGCGCCACGGCCAACAGCAGGAGCGCGCGGCCCGGGCCCGTCACCTGCGGGGGCCAAGTGCGGTCCTGGGCCAGCGCCGCCCAGAGTCCCCTCCGTCCGCCCCCTCCCGGGCACCTAGGCCTGACCCCTCTGGTTCCAGCAGGTCTGAGGTGGTGACTTAAGGGGTGTCACACGGGCACACTGAGACTCCAGTCACAGGAGAGGGTCCCTACCTGAAACCCAAACAGCCGAGCAAAGAAGTTGGAGCCCAGGTCGCCGATGACAACGTAGAAGGCGATGCAGGTCCCAAGCATCAGCCCGATCATGCTGCAGAGAAGGGAGTGGGGGTTGTCAGGGCACTGGGCGGCGGTCTGTGGTCTCGCCCAAGCGCAGCACCCCCACTGAGGACCGGCGTGGGCAGGCTGCACTCGTGGTCCTAGAGGGACACCGACACCGACACCGAGCCCAGCTCCAGAGTCAGAACCCGGACCGTGCCAGCAGCTTTCGTCTCATAGGATTTCACTCCCAAGGGAGAAAAAGAGGACACTTCCAATTCAACGCCACCCCAAGGTAGCCGCTTTCGGAGGTGGGGCACCCCGGCTTCGGAAGCGGCCACAGGAGCTTACCGCAGGGGGTGGAGCCCCACTGTGCTCCGTTCCCGGGTTTTCCACATTTTCGTTTCCCTTTGGGAGACTCGAGTGGGGCTCTGACCTCGACACCAACCATTTTAAACGTGCAATAAACTGAGCGTCCAAATACTTCGCAAGCGCACGTCAGGAACACGCTGGAAGTCACAACCCAGCCCACGAGCTGCATCCTGCAATGGTTTCCTGCTGCTATAGCTGAGGGGGACAGAGGAGCCACCCGCAAAGGGGCGTCACCTACCTGGTCTCCACCAGCATCTTCCCGGCCTTTCCGTAGGCGTGGAATGCTAGTGCAAAACAGAGAGAGAACCGGTCCTCAGTCCCCCAGCACCGGGAGCGCACTGGTAAGGACGCGCCAGGGCAGGTCACGAAGGCAATGTGACAACAGCCCATTGGTCTGGCGCTTCCCAGGGGTCAGGGGACATCTTTTCATTTTGGTCCCACGCTTTTCTCAGATCTATGATCGACAAATGCAAACCATGTAAAACAAGAACAAAGCAAGGAAAGAGGCAGGTTGGTTTTTCACTCAAAAAATGTAACAGGAAGGAAGAAAAACCTCCCCATCCCTGCGCTGTAACTGTCTCCCCGCACCGCAGGCGGGAAGGAGGCCTGCCTGGCGGGCCGGGGCAGAGCTGAGAGGTGCCCAGGAGGGCCCGGCCACCCCGGCCCCACACGCCCAGTCTTCAAGGCTCGAGCCGAAGGGCGGGGCTGAGGGCTGTTCTGCTCCCTGCCTGCGACTTCAGGGGAAGAGCAGAGACCACATTCAAGTGCGTGCTCTGGGATGGGAGGGACAGGTGCTCTCGGGCCTGCCCCTTTCCAGGTAGCTGACGAGGGAGCCCGGTGGAGGCAGTGCACCTCCCACACCTCACCTGCCCTGCAGTGGAGCTCGGTGCCCGTGACCACGGGAATGCTTCCTTTCTGACCGAGGGCCACTTCCAGCAGAGGGGACGTTAGGAGCCGACTGGGCAGCGCCCCTCCCAGGACCTGCAGTGGCCCAGTACCCCTGCAGCCCCCACCACGGTCCAGAGGGACAAAGGCAGAGGCGTGACCAGAATGGGGTGCATGGAGCAGGACGGCCCCAGCTTCCGGCCCCTTGTCCGCCCTCACTGGGGCCAGGACCCCCTGGGGAGGCTTGGGAAGAGGAGGCACAGGCCACTGGTGTGGACGACCCCAAAAGATACTCGTCGTCACTTTCAAACCCCTTAGGAAGAGAGAGTCCCCAAAAGCAAGACAGCCTGATCTCTGGCTTGGCTCCCCCCGAAACAGGTGGCCTGAGCCAGGTGAAGGCAGCCCTCGGGGTCCCCAGTCTGACCCCTGGGCGGAGGCTCGCATCTCAGGTTCTCCTAACAAAGTCTGCTGGCATCAGGAAGCAGCCTGCACCCCACACAGGTCCCTGCACGGGATGCCAGTCAAGGTCAAGCTGAGAACTTCAGACACTAGGGGCTCCAGACGGCAGACAGCAGCCCAAGGCCCTACGGTCACCGGGAGGAGGCCCACCGTGCCTCTCAGAGGCGGCCATTGGGCACCATGCCCAGGACAAAGACAGGGCCTGGACACCCCAGCCTCTTCCTTTTCCAAAAGGAAGCGCAGCATCTACAACACACTCCGAATGCCCAGAAAAAGTTCCTGGACACACCTGTGGGCTGAGCAGAGGGAAGGGGCTCTCTGAAGTCAAAGGACCGACCTGGGAGGGGGCATTTCTTCACCCAGAAAGTCACAACTGGTTCCCAGAACAACAGCTTGAGGGGCGGGGGCTCCCAAGGTGCTGCCCGTGCAGAGAGGAGCCTGGCGCCCCCGCCCCCTCACTCTCCTTTATGAGGGCCCATCCCCCACACACCCACACCACAACCCTCATACCCCACTACAGACACCCCCACCCCTTTTCAGGTGTCAGTCCCTCAGCAACCACTAACCCCAAGTCTCAAATACAAAGCATTTGTATTAGCACCCCCAGCCTCCTGCCTGGCATGGCTCCGGAGGCTGGAGGGCTGTGGCCTGCCCTCCTGTTCCTCTGGGAGGGAACCACAGCACCAGACCAGGAGTGGCGGCAGGCTGAGCAGGGCTACAGACGGCGGGCAGATGACTGCAGGACCCGGGGACGCACACTGCTCACACCCAGGGCTCTGAGGGGCGGGCCGCACTCAATCCTGCGGGTGTGGGGCGGGGGGCCAGGCAACTGGCTGCCTGGCCCTCCTGGAACACTCACCCAGGCCCGCGTAGGTCCTCCGCTTGCTCAGGCTGGCGGCTTTCACGAGGAACATGCAGGACTGGTGCGTCATCCACGAGCAGAAAGCCAGGAGCAGGGCCCCCAGGCCGATGCCGCACTGGAGGGTCAAGAGACAAAGAGACGCCCACAACGTGAAACTGCGCTGCCGCCTGGTCCTGGCACACTGGCCACCGCGTCCACGGGCCAGGAAGGCCCTCCACTGCCCGCCTGTCCCTGGAGACACGAGGCCCCAGCTCCGTTCCACTCCTGTCCCTAGTACAAAAGGGACCAGCCCCTGGATGTGGGGGCCACAGGCGTTGTCCAGGGACATGGGATCTGTGCGTGTCCGGAAGGAGCACCAGGGACATCTCCTTCCTGCCCCCGACTCTGCGGCACCCCCAGGTCTCTGCACACCCTGCCCTGGGCCACCCCCCACCCCGCCCCAGCCACTTGGGTCAGCAGCTGGGAGTGGTAAACGTGTTCTGGAAGGAAGAGATTAAAAGTGACATTTACACCTTTCTTGTAAGTTGAACACACACTTAACCGTCTGACCTAGTAACCGCACTCCCAGGTATTTACCCAAGAGAAATGAAAGCCCGAGGTCCTGTAGAAAAACCTGTGTCCCAACGTGTACAGCAGGTGTCTCTGTGATCCAGAAACCGAGGAAACCACCCAAATGTCCAGCTGGGACCTGCTGGAGCTGCACGTGCACTTGAGCCCCACGACCCCGCTCTCTACGAGACACTGGCGCGGAGTTTGAGCCTGTGCGCGTGCGCAGAAGAGCCCCAAACAGGCAGCGCCCACGTGCCGGCCGAGGTAGGAAAGTAAACGAAGGTCAGCGTGCCCTGCGGCGGAACGCTAGCCGGACATTAACACTGAACGCGTCATACAGTTCTAGTCACATGGAATTCAAAAGCAGGTCTCCCTGCTCCCTGGTGCCGGGGGCGGGCAGTGGACCCTTGGGGGGGCAGTAGGGGGCGCTGGTCCTGTTCCCTAATTTGAGGGCTAGTGATATGCGCTTGTTCATTTTATGAAAATTTATGAACACTGCATCTAAAATATGTGCACTTTTCTGTACGCACAGTTCACGACACTAAAATATTAATTCTTTTAAAGTTTCCCTTCATTATACTTATTTATTTATTTAATCCTCGCCTGAGGGTACATTTATTGACTTTAGAGAGAGGGAGGAAGGGGAAAGAGAGACATTGATGTCAGAGAGAAACAGCGACTGGCTGCCTCCCGTGTGCGCCGGGACCAGGGGTCGAACCTGCAGCCTTTTGATGCGCAGGGTGACGCTCCTACCCACTGGGCCACATCCGCCAGGGCAAAATGTTAACTTTTTGAAAAGTACCAAAATCACTAAAACCAACCAAACCACCAAACCAAAACACTAAACTTCTTAAAACTGACATGGCTGCCACACACTAAGATGACCCCCGCAAGCTGCTCGCCTGCCTCCCACTGCCTCCAGCCAGGTGGCCACCACCACCCCTGGGCTGGAGGGAGGCCTCCCCCGCCCTGAGCTGCGCGCTCTTGAGCAAGTGGGCCTGGCTGTGTGTGCGTGTGCGCTCTGGCAGCGCCCACGGCAGACACTGAAGTCTGCGGGCAGCCACCCTGGCACCTCCCAGACAGGCATCCAGGCTGCGGGACCTGGAAGGCAGACCTGCCCACTACACGGCCCAGAAGGCAGTTCGGCGCCAGGCACGTCGCAATGCCCGCTGGGGCCTGTAGTCCTTCCAGAAACACCCAGCCAGACGTTGCCCCAGGGTGCCTGGCCTCCCGCCACTGCCCGCGAGCCGCCCTCCTCCTGCCAACACGCCCACCAGCCACGTCAGATGAGGTCTCGTCACACAGACAGGCTGGAAAGCTGGAGGCGGGGACCGAAAATCCCCAGATTAAAAGCATTTCTTTTGCTAGTTTTCGAAAAGATTTTATTTATTTGTGTATTTATTTTTACAGAAAAGGAGGGAGAAAGAGAGAGAAACATCAGTGTGTGGTTGTCTCACATGCATCCCCTACTGGGGACCTGGCCCGCAACCCAGGCTTGTTCCCTGACTGGGAATTGAACCGCGACCCTATGGTTTGCAGGCTGGTGCTCAGTCCACTGAGCCACACCAGCCAGGGCTCTTCTATTTTTACTCAAAAGACACTAGGTATGAAAAATACAAAGCCTCTGTTAACCTAAAATTAAACTCCTGGGACCCATTTTCAGTTTCAAAATATCCACCTTATTTTCATTTTTCTACCTATTTGACTTTGTCCTGTAAGACTGGTCTCCGCGGACTTGACAGCCGCCCTTCCTGGGCGGGGGGAGGGGCCAGTCCTCAGCCGCCCTGACCCTCAGGCTCGCTCCCGTGCGCAGGGGGGACAGCGATCCCGCCCTGGGCACACAGGAAGCTGAGAAGGGGATTTTTAGGAAAGAAGTTACCGAATTTAATGATTCCAAAGTACCAAGTGCCTGCTATTTGTGGATTAAGCAGAAATCAAAAGGATCCCCCCCACCCGCCCCCGGTCAGAAACGGTGACTTTCTCTCCTGCGGTATTCACGACGGCATGATACTAACGTCTTAAAGTTTCGGATTTTTTGAAATTTCTCATTTGCATATCGCGAACCTCACAGATCTAAAGTGTACAACCCGGCGACCTTTGCAACCAACTTGGAACCAGCGCCCCTGGCTCCCCGCCCGGGGACCCGACGCGCCCGCTTCTGCCTGCACGTGTAGCAGGCTCGGAGTTTTAAGAACACAGCGGTCACCCCGCGGGTCCCTCTCCGGTTCCCGGGGGTCACCGTGCACTCCGTCTGAAGTTACTAAACGAGCGGACTGACTGCCGGCGCGGATACCCTGCGCTGCTCACGGAGCGAACTCTCAGATTCAGCCCGCAGACGCCCAGGCGCGGCCGCCAAGCGCCCCCGCCCCGCCCTCGGCCCTGGCGGCCCGAGGAGCCGCGGGAGGGGACCACGGCCCGCTGGACTCACCTGTTTGAAGCAGAAGGGCATGGTGAGGACACTAACGCCTACTATGCTGTTCACTATGTTCATGATCAGCCCCCAGTTGGAGGCGGCGGCCGCCGTCATAGCACGGGGTCTGGGCCTGGGGGCCCGGGTGCGAGGCTCCGGGACCAGGGCTGGGCGCAAGGCCCTGACAGGGACGGGCGGCTGCCTGGAGGAGGCGGCCTCGCGCGAAGGGGGCGGGGGCCGTCAACCTACACACCCCGCCAGGTCGCGCAGCCGCTTCATGGCCGCGTCTACCGCTCACTCTCTGTCGCGGACCGCCTCCGTGTCCCCGCGCCCAGACCCGGAAGAGCCGCCAGGTGCCAACCAGGCACACCTCCGCCCGGCTTCCCGGCCGGCCGTCGCGCACACTTCCGCCTTCCGCGGGCTCCTCCGCCCGGAAGTGACGGCACGCAGGCGGGGGCGTGGGAGCAGGAATAGGTGGGGCGTACTAGGAAACCGCGGGGCTCTTCGGAGGCGGGGACCTTGAAGGGCGGGGCTAGGAGGGTCGCAAACCAATGAGCGACGGGTGCAGTCGTGTGGGCGGGGCCTTTGAAGCGTGCGACTGAGGCTGGGCCGGTCGGCCTGGGAGCTGTGCACCTGTGCAGAGCGCGGCGCTGGCCACCCAGCGAGCTGTGCTGCTGAACCCTACCCTGCAGGGGCTGGAGCTCTAGGGACTCGTCCGCAGAGCTCCCCTCCGGAACCGCAGTGGAGGGCAAGAGGGAGAGGGCCGCGCACGCTTCCAGAGAGAAGCGGGATTTCAAGAGCTTATCTTGGCAGTTAAAGCCTAGGACCGAAGTCGGAGGGTGTGTTTGGTACCCTGGGCGCTGGGGCGGGGCCTTAATGGTAAGGGCCGAACCCTCAATCTGTTCGAAGAAGTTAGCACCTACGTTTTACGAGTGAGACGCTGAGGCACAGAGAGGTTTGGTGATCTAGCTAAGGTCACAAAGCTCGTAAAAGGGGCATGGGGTTCAGCTCTCCGGGCCAGCGCCCTTTAGAACTGCACCCGGAGCAGTGGGAGGAGAGAATCCAAAATCCTAATGTTAAAGGTGTAGGAAATACTGTGAGAGAGATGGAGAGGCAGAGACCCATATGACCAGAGAAATCTAGGAGGGCCTCAAGAAGGTGATGGTTTCTAGTCTGGACCTTGAGAGTCAAATGAGACCAGAGAAGGAGCCTGGATTCCTGGACTACACCAGGGAGCAGAGCTGCCTTCCCAGCCCCTGACCACCTCCTCCAGACCACTCCATGAGGGGCAGACAAGCCATCATGTATAGGCCACTGTTACTTTGGACTCTTTTGTGAAGCCAAAGCTCTACCTTACCTAGTACAACAGTGCATTGGGGCAGAACATTTTGCATTTTAGACTTTATACTAATGGACCTACATGTACAAATTCTTTTTTTTCAATCCTCACCCGAGGATTTTAGAGAGAAGAAGGAAGAGAGAAAGAGAAACCTCTGTGTGAGAAAGAAACCAATTGGTTGCCTCCTGTGTGCACCCCGACTGGGGATTGAACCGGCAACTTAGGTATGTGCCCTGACCGGGAATCAAACCCACGACCTTTTGGTGTACCGGATGATGCTCCAACCAGCTGAGCCACCCAGCCAAGGCTAGGTATAAATTCTTCTGCAATTCCCTTTTTCCCCACAACTTTGTTTGCAAAACTCACTATGATGTTACAGGTACTCTGAGTCATTCATTCTGGCTGTCCTATGGAAACTGTTGTTTAAAAGAAACAGCATGTATGTGTCCATTCTCCTGCTGAGGGCACCTGAGTTGTTTCCAGTTACTTGCCACTATAAACAGTGATGCAGAAACATTGTGATACTTGTCTCCTCCCTATGCTAGAGTCTCTCTAGGGCAAACACCTAGAAGTGGGAGTGCAGGTCCAAGCCCCTGCATTCCTTTGATCTTACTGGATATTGCCAGGTTGCTCTTCCAAGTGGTTTTAAGAGTTCTTGCAGGTTTACATCAGAGGCTGGAAAACTTCTGTAAAGAGTCCAGTAGGGCACATTTTCTGCTTTGCAAGCCATATGGCCTGTGTCACAAGTATTCACTTCTGTCTTTGTAGCTCAAATAAGCATGTCTCTGTGCCAATAAAACTTTATTTACAAAAGCATCGGGTGTCCAAACCTGACCGGAGGGCCAAAGGTTGTGGACGCCTGCTCCACACTGACAGCAATGTTTGCTGCCATCGGTGTGGCCTTCCGGGGAGAAATGCCATCTCACTGTGGTTCTAATTTGTTCTCCCTGATGGCAAACAAGGTTAATCGTCTGCTCGTAGTTTTATTGTCCATTCCTGTTTTTTTGCTGAAATGCTTATTCGCTTTTGCCCATTTGTCTAATTAGTTGTTTGTCTGTTCTTATGAGCTCTGGAAAGTTTTTTCTATGTGCTCGATCACTAACTAACCCTGTGCTCCCTTTTTTGGGTTTGTCTGGTGTCTCCTTGTGGTACTAGCTTTTCATTCCATCCTAACAAATCTCTGCAGACTCAACAGCTAACCCAACACAAATCCATGATCTCACAGTTGGCAAAACGCAGTTCCTCCAGGCGGGGGGACCCGGGCCATGTTTTCTTGCTGGTTGTAAACGTAAGGCTGTTCCCAGCTTCTAGAGGCTCATGGCTCCCTTCCTACAACTTCAAAGCCAGCAGCAGGGGGTGGAGGACAGGGGCCATCAACTGCCCCTCACGTGTCCTCTCCCTGACCCAGCCAGGAAAGATTTTCCGATTTTAAGGATTCATGTGATTACACTGAGCCCATCTGGATAATCCACAATAATCTCCCCATCTCAAGGTCTGAACCTTAATCCCATCTGCAAAGTCCCTTTTGCCATGTAAGGTAACATGTCCCAGGTTCCAGGGACCAAGCAGAGGGTGCACATCACCGGGGGGGGGGGGGGGCACACATCACGGGAAGCCGTCATTCTGCCTCTCACACTCATCATGAGATTCAGGTGATGTGTCTCTAGCAGAAACACCCCAGAAATGATACCACCGACTCTTGTCAGGTGCAGCTGCAGTTTGTCCCATTACCATGACGCACCCCTTGTCACTTGATTAGACAGGCTTCTCCACAGTCACGTCACCTCTTTGTAACGACTGAGTGGTTTGTGGGGAAGTACGTTGAAATGAAATGTCCTTATCAAACTCGCAGCTTATTGGTTCATTTGTATCAGTGTGGACTCTTGGTTTCCTATTTTATACAAAGGGTTACAATCCATTACTATCTCTATTTATTCTTTTTTAAATGTTTTTTATTTAACCTTTATTATATATTTTTCCAGTCATCATTTAGTGCCCTTATTCCCCTCTCTGCCCTCACTGTTAATTCTGATGCTCAAACTGCCCCAGATGAGGGCCACGGCAGCCCCTTCAGTTGGCTCCTGTGTCCTTTAATGTGTCCTTGTCACTCTCTGAGCTCTTCTTTTCCTTCTTGATCCACCAGCTGTTCCCATCCTGGCTCATCTTGTACTTTTCCTGGAATCAGTGACTTCTCCAAGGAGCCCTGGCTCCTTCCAGTGGAAGGTGGTAGCAGAGATGGCGACCTGGGCCCCAGTGTGTGCACGGCAGCGGCGGGGCTGTGGCTACAGGGCCCCGCGCTGCACAGAGCTGGGAGACACATGTGCACACACACACTCACATCTTGGCTTCTCCCCATGTCTGTCCGCACGCACTGAAAGCCACGAGTCCACGGTGGGGGCAGAGCCTGGGCCCTGTGGCCACCCAGCCCCACCACCTGGACACAGGGTCGACCCTCAGGTTTGCGGGTGGAGAAAGGAGCCGTGACCTCCCCTGTGGTTGGCTGTGAGGTCGAATGTAAAAGTCCCAGTGAGGGCTGGACCCTGTGTCCCCGAGAGCGTCTTCTTGGGCAGTCTCCACTCTTTTGTCAGTGTCTCCAACTTCCAAACTTGAGGCCAGAGCGGACCCTTGAAATGAGTGTTGGAGACCCAGAGGTGTGGCCTTTCGTCACCCCAGCACGCGGGGGTTAGCTGTTCGCTCCAGTCCCGCGGCTGAATTGTGCAGAAACTCTAGGTCCCTGTCTGGATCCCCCTGAGGCTGCTCCAAATCCAGGCGCAGCCCAGACCTGTGGCCCCCTCCCGCCTGCCTGCACTCCCCTCCGCTGTTGATACCACGCCACAGCCTCAAAAAGGACCACAGGCCCGGCAGACAGGAATGGCTCCCCTTCAGTGTCAGCTGGGTGGGGCGCCACAGGCGCAGATACCGCCACGGAGCCCCTCCTGCGGCCAGGCCACTGAGGGCCACATGGAATGACGGCCTATGCAGGGAGCCTCGGGCCTGCACCCCCTTCCCATCCCACACTCGTCCCTGGCCTAGGTTTTCTAGGAGGGGGCAGCAGGGGGCGCCTGGCCTCGATGAGTTGCAAGAAGAGTTGGAGCCAGGTGCCAGGTCAGGGGGGTTTCCTCACTCTTCTTGTCCTCGGCCCCTTTGGGGAGGGAGGGGCAAGGGCCTGGGGTGAGGGAGGCCTGGGCTGGCCCAGCTATGGCAGGGAGGAGGATGGTGTTCCCTCTTCCTCTGTCAGGGACCCCAGTTTGGAGGTGCCCAGGGAGCCCACCCAGAAGCAGGGGTGCCGTGCAAGGCCTGGGTATGGGGCTGGGCAGGCCGCCCACAGGCCCTGCAGAGCGGAGCCTGCCTGCAAGAGTCCACCCTCCAGCCCCAAAGCAGCTGCTCCCAGACTCGGGCTGTTGGTGACTCCTGATGGCTCAGATTTGGGAGGAGAACTGGGGACCAAGCTCCCGGGACAGGAGGGCAGGAGGGCCACTTGTGGGCACCTGGGGTGTAGGGGTCTTGAAACTTGTCCCCCTGCCTCCAGTGACCTCTGGCCGGAGTCAGGGCAGCCGTGAGACCCTTGGCTGGGAAAACCACAGGCCGACCATCTGGCCCTATGGTCTTCCCCACCCACGCCCCAGGTCCCTGCTTCCGGGCCGTCTTACCCACCAAACAGTGAGCTCTATTTGCTGAAGAAGGAATGGGCCTTGCATGCTGAGGACAGAGGCACCCCAGCCCCAGGCCACCCCCACGGAGGAGCAAACTCTGGTGTCTCCCAACAGCGGCCCCTAAGGCTTTCCCTCCCCACTTTCCAGATGGGGCGCCTGAGGCTCAGAGAGCGGAAGCAGTTTGCCACGTACCTCCTCAGTGGCCTCGGCACGGTGACTGCGAAGCCCCCTGCATCACGGAGCCGCTCGCCCCTGTCCCCTGAGCTGAGTAGAGGAGACAGCGACTTCCGGCCGACAGGTCCAGCACAGTGCCTGGGGACTGGCCCCTGGGGACACTTCGGGACGCTCTGGGGGAGGAGGACACAATGAACACTACTGCACCACTCTCAACCCCACCCCAGGCCGACCCAGTCCCCTCTGGGACGTCCCCTTTCCCCGGTCTGAGTGTGGAACCGTCAGCCAGGACCCCAGACCCATCAGAGAGGGGCTGGGATGAGCTGGAGGGACAGTGTGACCTTTTGGATGTCCCCGGGCTCAGACAAAAGCTGCAGATTACCATCCTGGCCTCCAGGAGGAAACGGCCCCTGAAGGTCATTATCTCCTCTTGCAATTAGAGGGGCAACTAAGAATTCAGCAAGATGAAAAACCTGCTTTCATCTACAGATTTCCCCCTTTTCTAAAGACTCCAGACAGGAGGGAGAGCTGCCCGCGCAGAGTCGGCAAGCCAGCACCCAGGGCGCCAGGCGCAGGCCTGGGCTCCTTCCCCACAGCCTCTGTGCGGTGCAGCGAGTCCCCAGGGAAGGACCCGGGGATACACACAGGTGGGATCAGGGCACAGGAGCAGCTCAGGCCTTTTCTGAGCAGGCTCTCCCTCTGGTTTCACCCTCCTGATGCACCAGGCGGGTCAAGAGCTGGCACCGACCCTTAGCCATCAGGCCACATGGCCTCTCAGTGTCCTCTGGGCTTCAGCCCCCCCCTAAGCCAGGCTGCCAGGCCCAGGAGAGCCAGGCGGTCCCAGGGCCACCTCTGCCCAGCTCAGCCTGCCAGCTGGGGTAAAGCCCACCAAGAGCCCTGCAGCGACAGCCCACCGAGCACCCATCCTGCACCCCCAACCGACTGTTGCAGGGCAGGCCCACAGGGGACAAGGGTCACACTCCTGCTCCCCAGGCCTACCAGGGCTAAGTACCCCCAAAGCCTGGAGCTGGCCACTTCACCCACACAAGGAAGAGGCAGCAATGGGGGCCCAGCGGGCAAATGTGGCCGGCAGAGTGTTGTCTGGGGCCTTCCCCGGCCTTCCTCCCCAGCATCTGCAGGCCGCCAGGACAGGCTCCCTCACAGGGCAGCAGCCCAGCTGTGCAGGGGGCACTTGTCTCCCCTAAGGGGTATGCCCCAAACAGGGCCTATCCAGACACCACAAGCCCCATGGGCCCTGCCCCAGCTCCATGGGAAGCTGGGACCCACAGGGGTGGGGGCGACCCTGGGAAGTCAGGCAGTCCTTGGGAACATGCCGCCTCGCCCTCACTCTCGGAACGCCAGAGCCCCCCCAGGTGGCCCAGCATACCCCAGTGATACATTACTGACTTCTTTTGGCCAGGTTTGGATGCAGGGCTATGCAGGGGGGGGGGACGGGGGATACAGCTGGCAGTCCTGGGGCACGACGGGGCTGGATCCAGGCTCCCCACACAGCAGCTGCAGCCCTCAGGCTCCCTGCACCCTGGCTGCCCTGCTCGGGCTGGGGTGGTGGTGGGGCAGGAGTGGTGGCCTGGGGCAGGTATGCAGGAATGTGACATGCCTGGGCTGGGGCAGAGCTTCTGAGAGCTTCCTCAGCTGTGCAGGGCCCAGGCAGATGGAGCCTGTGTAATTAGAGCCGCGACAGCCGATGCCGGTGACAGAGACAGGGAACGCAGGTGGAAATTAGGAGACAGGCTCTCCTTGGGGACTCAGGGCCCTCTGCTCCCTGGGAAAGGGCTGGCGCTGGGCCTGGGGGGAGGACAGCCGCAGGGGGCTGGGGAGCAGGGCCAGGACTCTCGGGGTGAGGAATGAGCTGGAGGACCCCTGCCAGGACCCCCACCTCCGTCTGCAGCTGCCGACAGTCTTCTCAAGGTGCAAGCCACCCCCCACCTCCAGCCCGAGGGCCTGTCTTCATCTGAGGCTAGGCCTCCTCAGCCCTCCCGTGGCTGTGGCAGTAAATTAAGTGAGGCCCACCTGAGGGCCTGGCACACAGCAGGAGCTTAATCCATGGGGCCCCTGCCTGTACCTGGCCAGTGCCCACCCCTTCCCCTGGAGGTGGCCCCTTCAGGCCCTGCCCTGCCTCTGCAGGGCACTCGATGGACCCTGGGGATGCGGGGGCAGTCACCTGTGCAGAGGTATCAGAGAGGTGAAGTAGGCCATGCATGGGAAGCAGCAGGTGTGCAGGGCGTGGCACCATCACCGCCAGCTGGCGTTCTTGTCTGTGGTTTGGGGGCCAGCATAGATGAAGTCTTCAGGTGACGTGGGAGGGTTCATGAAATCCCAGGCACCTACTGCACAGCCAGGCCCTCCAGGGGCTGATGACAAGGACCACCCAGACTTGGGGTCTCAGCCTAGGCTCCACCAGCTGTCCTCACCCTCCTGGTGTGCAGGGAAGGGGTTCCCACCCACTGCCTGTACCTGCCCTGGCTGTAGGCAAGGTGCCCACCTCGGTGAGGAGCCCGGGATGGGCCTGAGGACAGGCTGAGGTTCCAGAGACCGCCATGCCTGAGAGCGGGGCCACCAGGCAGGGAGGCCGGGCCACACCTGACTCCTGGCTTAGAGCCCCGCCCAACCTGCCACACACCCTGCAGGCCTGCCCGTGCCTGGGGGCCGCCAGCCGCAGGAGGACCCCAACTCTCCTCCCTGCCAGCAGGAGTGGGTGGCCACCGGCCACCCACAACAGGTACAGGGTTCAAAGTGAGCAGCAGTCACTGTACACCCTCCTCACGCCTCAGTCCACTCCCCAAACACGGGCTCTCACGTCCCGCTTCCTGTACGGCCTGGGAAGGAGGCCTGTTACTATAGCACTGGAGCTCCGGGCCCCCCAGTCTGTTCTCTAGTCTCCTAGAGCGGCCCCCTCCTGACACCTTGAAGAAACCAGACCTTTCCTGGCCTCTGCCCAGCAGGCCCTTCCTCCCTACCCCTCCCAGAGCTTCAGCGTTTCCTCCTCCTGGAAGCCTCCCTAGCTCTCTCCTTCCCCCACCTGGGTTGCATGCCCCGCTCACGTGTCCCCAGAGCCCCGTGGGTTCACGTGTTGTCCTCCCCTCACATTGGGACTCATGCACCATCTGTGCACCTGCTGCGACCTCAGCACCTAGCGCCTGGCCTAGAACATCATCAGTGCTCTACTCTGGGGGCTGGGGGGGGCGGATCAAGGATGGAGGAGTGGGTGGATGGACAGAAGGTGGGTGGGTGGACAAATAGGTGGGTGAGTGAACGAATGAACAAATAGGTGGATGGTGGATGGACGGATGGATGGAAAGATAATTGACGGATGCATGGACAGATGGGTGGGTGGGTATGCGGCTCCCCTCCAGTTGGAACCTCGAGTGCTAACCCAGTTACTTTCATTCGGAGCGGGCCTTGTATCAGCCAAAGCCTGTCTGGGGTGACAGGAAGCAGCACTGTTCTTGTGTTGCACAGGACAAGGCTGCAAGAATGCTGGGATCTCAGCAGGCGGCTGGGAGGTGGGGCTTGGGGAAGGAGGACTCCAGGGAGGTGAGAAGCAGGAAGAGCGTGGTCCACCTTTCCGCAGGCACAGCCTGGCCAGCACACCTGGTCAGCCACACCACAAGGACTCTGCCTGTCCTTTGTCCTGGTGACTGGGTCAGGAGTCAATACCCAGAGCCAGGGGGGCGTGCTGGCCAAGGTCTGGGACCGGCTGTGGGGGCCCCCTCTCACCCAAGCACCGCAATGCCAGTCTCGGAGGCAGAGCCCAGTGTGCATTAGTGGGGTCTGCTGGGAGGCAATCTGCCCGGTGACGGCTCTAGTGAGCCAGTTTGCAGCCCCCCACCAGGAGGGGACCCCAGGGGGTCAGGGCCCGGGCCCAGCCGCCTAGAGAGGCCCACGCAGCCCTGGGTTGAGGGCCTTGATGCACTGGTTTGCTTGCCCACCAACCAGGTGACCAGCGAGTCCAGCCCCTGGGGCAAGAGATGGGCTGCGGATGGTGTCCAGCCTGTTGGTGAGCAGTGTCCCCTCAATTAGTGCCCCAAGAACAGGACAAAACCACACAGAGCCTGTGGGGGATGCAGAGGAAGACCCCATGGTCCCATACTCCCAGAATTCTCCTTGGATGGGGCGCAGCGCCTGGCAGAGGTGGGGGCTGTGTGACCTTGAGCCATGCTCACGTGCGATGTCCACTAAGGGCTCTCTGAGCGTGCCGCGGCCCACATTGCGGCAGATCGAGAGCGGCCGATTGTACACACACAGTTTTGTTATTTCAGGAGGCAATGAAGGCGCCAAATGCCCCTCCTCCAGAGACGGAGAGAGAGGCCCCCATGGTCCAGTCCCCAGGTGTGCTCTGGGAGGGCACACCAGGGAAGAACTCAAAACAGAAGCCGACCTTACACATAAAGAAACAATTGTTGCATCAGGCCCACCTGCTGCTAAGGGACAGAGCCCTCCCCGCAGATGCCTCCCCATCATCCTTCTCCCCACAGTCCCCGGAGGCCACTCCTCACCTGCGCGGGTGGTGGGAGGATGTGGCCCCGGTGGCCACTGCACCAGGAAATTCAAACTGCCCCAGGCAAGTCACTCCTAAGGCGAGGCACCCACACAGCCTTCTTCCCTGTCCCAGAGGCCAGCTTGGTCCAGTGCCTGGAGCGGCCGAGAACAGGGATCCCCGGGGAGGAATGTCCTCCAGCCCGCCACACTCGGACGGGGGAGCACCGCAGAGGGCGGGCCAAGCGAGGCCTCATGAACAACGACCAGGTGAGGACATCAATCAGCCACCGGATCACATTTCCTGCTCTGAAAGGTCCTGTAAAACACGGGAGAAAATTGACCTGTCAGGGGGACAGATGGGCGCTGGTAGTGGCCTCCAGCCAAGGGCCAGGCTCCCCTCCACCCTTGGGGTCCCACCTGCACCGGGTGCCCCCCATACCTCCCTGCCTGCCAGGGGCTGGGCTCTCGTAGCCTGGGCAGCTCCAAGCGGAAGCCAGTCACGGGGAGGGGGGGAGGGTCCCCCAGGCCGCCCTGGGGGGCTGGCTCCTCACCCCTCCACACCCGGCAGGACAAGGCCCAGCTGCCCGGGGCCGTCAGGCTGTAAAACGGATGGAGACCAGAGATGGTGTCAGCAGACAGCTAGAGTGCCTTTTAAAAATGTAATCTCTTTTTATTTCCCTCCTCCCTCCACACCATAACCTCCTGCTCACCCCTCTCCCTTCCTGAAGCAAGGGCAGGCGGTGACCTTGGGGCTGGGCCCCGCTGGCAGGCGGCCGGGGCCTTCCAGGGCACCCTCCTCTCCATGGGTGCTCTGTGCGTGGGCCTGGGCAGGCCGAGAAGCAGGGCCCTGCCGGTCACAGTGACCCCACCACCCGAAAATCCCACAGCCCTGGGCTGAGGTAGGACCAGCCCTGGGCAGCCTGGACACCCCATCCTGTGGCAGCTGCCGGGGAGGAGAAGGGCTGTGGGCCGTGTGGCCTGCTCCTTAGGACAATGGGGGGATGGACACAGTGGACGACCTAGCCTCTGCTCATTTATTTGGACCTCTTGCTACCCCACCTCTAGCGACCGTTCACGGTTCCTGGGGGCTCCAGTGCTCACCCAGCCCACCTGTCCCCCTCTGGCCACTGGGCCGTGGCTACAGAGCCCCCACAGCCTGAGGCTCAGCAGCTCCCACAGCCGTTTGGGGGAGGGCAGGCCTCTGTTCTTTGAGGGGAAAAGGCAAGAGTCACAGAGGTTGGGGCCTGTCCGGGCGGGGCAGGATGGACGGAAGAAGGCTCCGCAGAACCGGCTCGTCTTCCGGTGAGAGGGCTGGAAACGCTGGGAACGGTCCTGTCCTCTGCAGTCAGGCACCCACGGGGGCAGGAGGGGACAGGAGCCCGTGGCGCCCCACCAGGTGCTGGGAGGCAGGGAGGCCTGGGAGGTGATGAAAGGCAGAGCATGGGACCTGGGAAGGCCGCCAGTGGGACAGGGTGCTGCTCGGGGCCCGGGAGTCCGGGTGGCCACACAGGTGGAGAACCGGGACTGGCGGCCCCAGGGACACTGTTGACAAGGGCATGGGCTTCTGGGCAGCCTCTCCCTCCATCCCTCCAGCAGCCTGACCACCATGGAGAACGGGCAGTGGGGGCAAGGTGGAAAGGGAGGACACCCACAGACAGAGAGACACACGAGGGAGAGACCGGAGACCAAGACCTGGCAGGGCAGAGGGCAAGGTCAGACAGCCGTGTGCATGGCGCAGGGCTGGGCAGCAGGCCCCGAAGGGACAGCCCAGCCGTGTGTGTGTGTCCGTGCACTGGCCCGTCACCACCTTCCCAGGCGAAGACACAGTGCTGCCCCCACCCCTAGCCAGGTTCCCCAGCCCTGTTCCCCAGCCCTGTCGGCCGGCAGAGACAGGAGCCGGCTAAGAGCACAGCCCCAGGGAAGCCGGTCCCCATAGCTGGGCCACAGAGTCTGTCCTGGACCAGCGAGGGGAGGGCGGTGCCACTGCAGCCCATCCTGGGGGCAGAGGCAGCTCCACCTCCTCCCTGCACCTCTCAGACGAGCTGCAGTAGAGAGGCTGAGAGCAGGGGGCGCCCTGGATTCAGGCCTCGCTCCAAGCACAGCCCTGGGGCCCGCCGGCTGCCTGGCACAGCTGGCCCTGGGGAGCCGCCCTTGGGCCTGCCCCTGACCGGCTGGCTGACACAGCAGATGGGTGTCGTGCCCTCCTCTCTCGTGGAACAATGGCTCTTTCAGCACACAGGCAAGAGGCCATTCACTGGCAAGGGCAGGCTGGCCCACAGGCTGACACTGAGCAGGCAGATAACCGATAAGGCTCCTGTCCCTGGGAGGCATGTCCCCTACTCCTCCAGAGCCCTCAGTGGGCACCTGGGGATGCAGGGGAGCTCTGGAGGGTTTGGAGGCGTGGGGGTCCCTGTGGTGGGGAGGGTTGGGGAGCCTGAGGGTCCTGATGTGGTTAGAAGGCCAGGCTGGGGAGCACTGGGTCAGGGCTGGGCCAGGGTGGGGTGGGGTGCTCTCACAGAATCCCAGAGCCGCCTTTACACCTGGCAGTCCACGCCCCACCCCCGTGCTCCCCCAGGCTGAGGCCTCTGGACCCGGGCCCTGCCCTGCTCCCCTCTGCCTGCGGGCCACAGCCCCCCACTGCCTTTTCAGAACCGCCCCCCATCGCTGCCTCCCAGCCATGTCTCCCTCTCCCAGGCTCTCCCAGGCCTTGCTGTGGCCCCAGCCCAAGCACCCACTCTCCCACCCTGGGGGTCTGTCCCACTGCTGCCAAAGCCTGCGACCTGGCCATGAATGGGGGAGGTGATGCATTTCTAAGCAGCTCCACCCTTCAGCTGTACGCACATACTTCTGGGCCCGGGAGCATCCAGAGGCCAGCGGGGCGGGCAGTGGGAGTTGGGGTGACTCTTGTCTCTCACAAGCGCATGCACAGCACACCAAGTGCGCATGCTCGGTCCCCACCCGCCCTCCCCGCATGGTCACCCCCACCCCCACTGCTCAGCCACCGCTGGCTGGTTTTATATCCTCTGGCTGGCGACCTGGCCCGGTGACCCTGGCCACTCTGCTCAGCGACGCCCTGTCTGACCGCGCCTCAGTGCCCCAGCCCTTCCTCCTCCTCGTCTCTGCCTGAAATCCTCGACATGCGACATTCGCTGTACTTCCCGGGAGGCCCAGGCACAGACTCATTATGTAGGGCAGGCCTTGGCTCCCCCGGGCGCTGACGAGGAAAAGCAGGTTAGAGCCCCAGCGCCCTGGGGCCTGCAGAGGCCTGCACAGGCAGGAAATGGGCGGGTGGCTGGGGCGCAGGTGCATGCGCAGGGCCGCAGTGGAACAAGCGCCCTGTGTCCTTCAGGGATCGGCCAGCACCAGGAGCATGGTGAGCGGGCATCCAAATATCCCCATTTGGCCCCCAGTTTTGGAGGCAGTGTTTTTTACTACAACTTCATTTTTCACTTCTCCAGAAAATTAAATTTTCTAACTCTAACGAGACAAAGAGAACATTCAGGAGCTTAGGTGCCCACCTGTGGATTGGCACAGGCAGGGCCGCCCGCGGGGGGCTGCAGAGCAGGGAGGCATCTGGGAATAAAAGTGCAGGGGGCAGGGCAGAGGGGACCTTGGGGCCAAGAAGGGCTTGCAGACCCCCAGCTGCTCCAGCTCCACAGAGGGTGCGCCCCTCTTCGGGTCCCCCTAGTCCGGGGCTCCCCAGTGGGGCCGGACAGGCCAGGGTTCTCTCTTCCCAAACACACTTCTCTCTCCCACAAAATAATTTAATGCAACTTAATGGCTTGAAGTTGATGTAAAAATTACAGGCGTGGGGGGTGGGGTGGGGTGTGGGCCGCGTAAGAAATCCTTTTGAAAATATAATTGAGTTAATGGAACCATAACTGTGTCTCATTTTGGGGGTAATTGGCCTGCTTTTTGTCACTCTGTCCATTTACATACTCCTGTTTTCTTTATGCTATTGATTTTTTCTTTATAAAGTGGGCCACTTTACTGCAATTTTAAAAGCCCCGGTGATGAATAAAAACCTCATCTTCCCACTCATTAAGACTCAGGAATTAGCCAGCGAGGGCCCCGCTAGTCAATCTGCGCGACAATCCTGGGCTTCGCGGTTTGGTTGAGGTGGAAAAGGGGGGCTGCCCGCTAATGGTGAGGGGTTCAGAGGCAGCCAGAGGGGTGGGGCAGTTGCGGGAAGGCAGGTCCTGGGCAAGGGGTTTTCTTGGACAGGTCCACCTCCAGGGAAGGGGGAGGACTGAAAACCACCCAGCAGTCCACAGACACACCTGCCCAGGACCGGCCATCAGGTTCTCCTCGGCCATGGCCCTGAAATGCTCGCACCCACCTCCTTGTGGCTGTAACTCAGAGGCCCTACCCCCTGCCTTTGACCTCCGGCCAAGGTCACATTATCTTTAGAAAATACAGGGTCCGGCAGAAGTAACACCTGCTTGAGTGTTGTCGGTAGGGTTCATGAGTGTCTCGCGTCAGACGGACGGCAATTTAGAACATTTCACCTGAAATGTCAAAAGGTGTGATTGAGTGTGATATGGCTGTGTTACAGAATCACATGCTTATGATATGGCAATAAAAGGTTTTGTAATAAAAAATGGGCATTATTTGTGCTGGACCCTCTATATATAATTTTTAAGATTTTATTTATTTTTAGAGAGAGAAACATCAATGTGTGGTTGCCTCTCACACGCCCCCTACTGGGGACCTGGCCTGCAACCCTGGCAGGTGCCCTGACTGGGAATCGAACCAGCCACCCTTTGCTTCACAGGCCCACACTCAATCCACCGAGCTACACCAGTCAGGGCTTATTTTAATTATGAAATCGATGCACACACAAAGTAAAAGAATCCAGTGGCACAAAGGGACAGAAAGTGACAGCAGCGTCCCTCCATGCCCCAGCCTCCAGGGGCAGGGTCTGCAAACAGCACCCTGCACCTGCCCCTCGGTTGCTGGGTCTCACTCCCTCCCCCAGGATGCCTTCCACACACGTCTCTTCTCTGTGGCCTGTGGGCGCCCTGCGTGTGTTTAGGGCAGGCAACCAGCCGTCCAGGTCTGCAGGGCTGGGGGGCGCCCAGGACCCACCCGGGATTTCCAGTGTTCGGTCCGGGCCTGTCCCAGGCTAACGGGGTGGCTGGTTGGTTCACGCGTATCCAGCTAGAGTTTTGCTGTTGGACATTCAGGTGGCTTCCAGGGTCTCGATCTCTGTGCCCTGATGCAAGTGTGTCTGGAAGATAAAGTCCCTAGAAGAGGAGCTGCCAGGTGAAAGGCACCGCCTTTAAAATTTTGTTTGCTATTGCCAATTGTCCAGCAAAGCGTGTCCACCCCCCCACCCCCCACCAAGTAGAACAGCACCCGCTTCCCTGCACCCTGGGCAAAGCTGGAGATGGTTGGTCGTTTGGCCTTTGTCATCTGACCAGTGACCAAGAATGCCGCGTACGGTTTTCATTTTCATTGGCTGTCAGATCTGACTCAGGGACAATGAGGCCCCCCTTCTGAGGGCGCAGTTTGAGGAGCTGTGGCAAATGGGCGCAGTCCTGTAATCGCCACTGTGATCGGGGCACAGGGCCCGCCGGCCGCCTCGGGCCCCTTCTCTGTCAAGTCCCCCACCGACCTCAGGCCCGGGCAAGCACACACCCGCTGTCTGTCACTGCAGAGTGCTTTTGCCTTTTCCAGAAGTTCCCATGAATGGAATCGCGCAGGATGTCCTGGCTTCTTTGCCCGGCACAGGACTTAGAGACTCAGCAGGTGGTTGTATCTCAGAGCTGTTTCCTGCTGCCGGCCGGGGGGTGTCCGAGGTCGGGGCTGTGTGTGTGCCGGGCACCGTGGCTCGGACACTCGGGCTGATCCAGTGTGGGGCTGTGAATGAATGAAGCTGCTGTGAACACAGACGTGTCAGGCTGTACACGAGCGTCTGTTCTCACCTCTGCCAGGCAAATCCCAGGAGTGGCCCGGCTTCACTGCAGCCCCTAACGCTGCCACTCTGCTTCCAGCCGGCACAGCCACCCACGCCCCCAGGCGACAGGCGAGTGCCGGCCCC
This sequence comes from Desmodus rotundus, assembly GCF_022682495.2. Classification (NCBI taxonomy): domain Eukaryota; kingdom Metazoa; phylum Chordata; class Mammalia; order Chiroptera; family Phyllostomidae; genus Desmodus; species Desmodus rotundus. Next base: position 48,536 of record NW_026527338.1, read on the forward strand.
TCACCGACACCTGGCGCCCCCTTCACTCGGTTGCACCGGCAGGTGTGGAGTCGTAACTCTGTGGTTCCAACTTGCATTTCCTGAGTCTGTCTGCTGCCTTTTGACATTTGTTAATAACGATGTTTCTATCGTGAAGAAATTTCTGTTTGCGGTTTTGGGGTTTCATCACAGCTTCCTTCTATACTCTAATCGTGATGGCTTGGGTCCCCAGAAATGGGCCCCTCAGGCTGACCCTCCTTATCCTTCAGGTGTTTCCAAAGCAGTGGAGCCCACATCGGGGCTCACAGACTCCCCATTCCCCTCCTTCTCCGGCCACCTGGGAGAAATCGGAGAAGAGACCGACCTCTCTGCCCACCTGGGACACCAGCACCCACACCAAGCACCCTGTCTGTACACGTGGCAGCTTTGTCTGTTCCTCTCACTCCTCCGGCCACAGGGCTGAGCCCCGGTCCAGGAGCCTGGCAGTTACCCAGGGGAGCCTGTGTGCCACAGTGGGGCCCGGAGAGTGAGGTCCCCACGGTGTCAGCCAGGACCAGTGAGCCAAAGCCACCTGCCCCACCAGGGCCCAGGGAGCTCCAGATCCACTCCCCCTTCTTCCCGGCCCACAATTGTTTCCCAGCACCCTGTGCGGCCACCGTCACCTGCTGCCTAACTTATGGACAAGGGATGTGAGTGAAAGCTGAGGGGAAAGGGACAACAGGAGGCCCTCGGGACGTGGCCTAAGCTGCCAGCCCAGACCCCAGGGGGATGGAGCCCACCAGGCTGCTGGTGGAGGGGCTGGGCCATGCTGTTGGGCCCAGATCAGGGGTGGGGTGCTGGCCCAGGAGCCCTGAAGCCACCCTAACCGAAAGGGCCCAATGAGACCTCTAGGACAATGCAAGATGAGGAAAGCTCTCAGGGTTGAGGTTGGGCTGTAGGATGTGAGCAAGCTGTTAGCAAAGGAGGTTGGGGTGCTGTCTTACAGATGGGGAAACTGAGGCACAGGGAGGTTTCCTTACCTCACATGGGGCACACAGGTGGTGGAGAGCCAGAGCTTAACTGACAGAGGGGGTGGAGTCCACCACAGCCCCTCCCACCCTGCCCCAGTGTTGGCCAGTTGGTCCCCTCCCCACTGCACTTGGGGGCCAGGGCGCTGGGGTTGCCGCCCAGTACCGGTTCCCACTCCTCTGACATCTCAAGTATGTTTCTGTCTCCCCCACCTCGGCTTCTGGTTTTACAAAAGCACAGACACTTTTCAGGCGGGGGTCATGGGAGCCCCAGAGCTTCTGGAAAGGCCTTTGCTTGCCAGCTCCCTCCAAGGTCTGTCCGCAGCTCTCACACCTAGGCCAGCACCCCCGGCCCCACCTAGGTGCTGCCGGTTAAGCAGGTGGGGTGGCCCGCAACCTGCATTTCTCACCAGCGTCCAGGTGCTGGCGGGCCCACCCCGCTCCAGGCAAGTCATCAAGGGCTGTCAGCTGCCTGCTCACGTCCTCTCCGGAAGAGGTCTCCTCGGGTGCAGCCCCCACAAATCCCCTCTGAAGAAAGGGCAGCCTGCGGCAGGTCAGGCCCTGGGCTGGGCTGGGCGTCCCCGCCCCCGGCCACCAGCGGTAGGAGGGGAGGTCCCAGCAGGCCCGGCAAACCACCCCACCGCGTCCTGCGCCCTCTGCTGGGGGTCCCAGTCCCACTCAGGGGAAGGCCCGGGGCCCCATCACGTGATCTAACTAGTCTGCTCTGATTGGCCCACCTGGGCCCTGCTCCCGCCCCTGACTGGAGCAGGCACCGTGATTGACAGCCTGACCAGGAGAGGGACCCGGGATGCGAGTTGTGCTCACAACCTCATTTTCTAATCAGAAGGGAACCCGTGCCCGGGCCCTTTCACACCAGAGCCCTGTGACCTCTGGAGCCTCCCTCCTTTGCAACTCTGCACGACGGGGCCCAGGGCGGTGGACTGAGGGCCCTGAGGTGGGTTGTGCGCCGGGACTAGCCTGGCCTCCCCCACGACCCTAGGGTCCCTGAGAAGCCCTGGGCTGTGCGGCCGTGAGCGTGTGTCTGCCCTCACCCCACACTCCAGGGCTGTCCCAGAATGCTTTGGGCCAGGGCTGTTGCCTGACGCACTACCGGAGCCCCTCTGTAAGTGCCCCTAATGTGGGCACCCCTAGGAGATACCGTCCCTCGCCCCATCTGCCCCAAATGCCCCATCCCTACAAGTCCCAGACTCATCGTGGGCCTGGGACTCACCTGGGTGGACAATCCCCATGCCTTCCCCAGGCTGACGTTGGCTGTGCCTGGGGTGGGGGCAGGTCTTGCCTCCTGGGGTGGGGGCTGTGCCATTCACACCCCTTTGTGTGGCCTCCACAACACCCTTCCTGACCTGGCCCTGGACCCAGGCCTCCTCTCAGCCCCCACCCTTTGCAGGATGGACCCTGAGCCCCCAGAGTTTGCTGAGGCAACAGGCAGGGAGGGAGCTTTGTCCCCCACAGTGAGGAGATGGCGGGCATCCAGGCCACACTACCCATGACGTGCTGGAGGAGCAGGCCAAGGGACCCCCACCCAGCAGCTGGGCTGGGCTGACCTTGGCTCTTTCCTCCCAGTCTGGTCACTGGGTTTGGCCCCCCTCCTGTGGCACGCAGGCTGGAGGTGCTGTGGGCTGGGGTGTGGTGGGGGTCTTAGTGGACTCCTCTGTGGGGCAGGGACAGGGAGGTGCTGGGATAATGTGGGGGGGAGGGATGGCCATCCAGCCTGGCACTCTGAGGCTGGGCCCCCAGGCAGCCCTCCCACCTGCCCCAGGAAGTCTCCTGGCAGCTGTATTCTGGAACAGCTGGAGGCTGAGGTTAGGGGAGGGGGAGCCCGACTTGGGAGAAAGGATGGGAGGCCCCCTCCAGCAGGAAGCCCCAACCCCGGCCTTTTGGCGGCGAGGAGGGAGGGGGTGGCCGGCCGGCCAGGAGCCGCAAAGGGCACAGAGAGTGCAGTGCGGCTGCGAGCCGCCGGCGGCCTCCAACAATGTGGTTTCAATCTAATTGTCCCAAAATATTGTTACAACACAAACCACGTGCCATCCACTCACCTGCAACTAATCAGTGGCAAAGCTACCGAATAAATCGGTTCCACACCCGCGGGACCAGCAGCCCGGTGCACGAACCCAGGAGCCCAGGCCAGGGCACCCAGGCCAAGGCCATAGCCACCTGGCCTGTTTCCTGTTGGGAGCGGGGCCATCAGGACAAGTGGGGTGTGCCCGTGGGAGCTCCTCCTCTCTCTGCAACCCCCACCCCACTCTGAGGGGCACAGCTGGAAAGTGGACAGACCCTCATGTCACTGTCTGTCCAGGCCCCAGAGGCTCAGCCCGGGGACAGGGGCCACACTGGGCCAAAGCCTGTCAGCCGAGGTCTGGCCAGCATCCGAGGGTCCAGGGAGTCCCCTGCGTCCTCTCTCTGCCCTGACCTCCCATCCTGAGACTGTGGCCCTGAGGGTCTGCACTCCTTCGGGAAACATTGGTGTGCCCACAGAAACGACAGCACACCAGCCTTTGAAGCCACCAAAGCCTTTTGGTAAATGACCTGAATGATTCTGCCAACACTCAGGTGAGCTAAAGATGTCCCCCACTAACCCCGTTTAGTTGACAGGGAGACGGACATCGCGGAGGAGCCCTGACATGCCAGCGCCTACTGCTGATGGGCTGGGACATCCAATCCCTGGCCCTGCCCAAGTCCCACGCTGCCCTGCTGGCAGCTTGCACCCTGCTGGCCAGTCAGATGAGACACAGGCCCTCCTGGAAGGGAGCCAGAAGCCCAAGCCCTGACCTCCAGGGGAGGGGACAAAGCAGACGACGAGGGCTGGGTTCTGGAGTTGCGAGCAGCTTTGACCCCTTCTCCCCAGGCCCCCATGGTGGCCCTGGAGCCAGGCCCTGAGGGCAAAGGGGGTGTCCACAGGCAGGAAAATGGTGTAACAACAGCTCCTTTTCCCAAATAAGGTCACACGCTCAGGTTCCAGGGGACAGTCTCACCTGGAGAGCACGTTTTGCACTAGGTGCCACACTCGGGGGCTTTCCCATGCCTGTTTCCACGCCTGTCTGGGAGAGCATACTGCACGATCCTGCTTCACGGATGAGGAAAGCGGGGCTCAGAGAGGCCAAACAGGATCCCCGAGGCCGAACAGCTTGGAGACAGCGGAAGAGATTCAAACAAGGCCTGTGCTCTTCCCCCAGGACGCAGCATTGTGCTCTGTGACAGAATAAAGCCTGCCAAGTGACAACAGAGGCCTGGATACTCCATGACAGGCATCGAGCACCCTGCAGGGAGGAGCCCCATGCCCATTGGTTGGGTTGAAAGGTTGTGGGTGCGCCCAGGACCACACAGCTGCCAGGCAGAACGACATTCTAACTCGGGCTCATACACGCCGCAGCAGCCAAGGCCAAGGTCAGCCCTGACAGGTTTTCCAAGGGGGAAAGAGAGAAGACATGAGGACCCAGAAAGGAGAGAATGACTCAGCCCCCAGAACTCGGCGGAGGATGGTGGCGACCACATCGCCACCGGGAAGCTCTAGCTGTGCAAATGACCCCGAACCCTAGTTCTGCCGAGGGCCTCACCTCCTCCCCATCCCTTTTGAAGTAAGAAGAAAGGGGGATGGAATTGCTTTTTAATGCCTGTTGAGCTGGGCCGGCTGGTCAGGGGAGCAGTCAAGGAGGTGGGCTGGGGACTCACCCTCAGAGGGGCTGGATGGTGAGGGGGATGCCCCGGGGGGGCCCTGTGCTCCTTCCTTTAAAACAATTTTTTAAATTTATTGATTTGAGAGAGAGAGATGTTGGTGTGTTGTTCCACATATTTATGCATTCATTGCTTGATTCTTGTGTGTGCCTTGGCCAGGAATCGAACCCGCAACCTTGGCGCAGGAGGACGACAATCTAACCAGCTGAGCTACCCAGCCAGGGCCAACCCTTCCTTTTTTTAGGTCATTTATTGTGGCAAAGTATACACAACATAAAAGTAGCCGCCGTAGCCATGGTTAAGTGTGCGATTCGGTGGCTTTGGTACACTCCCATTGTTGCACACCATCCCCACCACCACTCCCAACACTTTTGTCACCCGGAACAGAAACTCTGTCCCCTCTCTGTGATGGCTCCCTGCTGCCCTCCCCACCCCTGGTGGCCACCACGCTACTTTCTGTATCCATGCATTTGCCTACTCTGAACCTCTCATAAGAGTGATGCCCTGGCTGGTGTGGCTCAGCAGATTGAGCGTGGGCCTGGGAACTAAAGGGTGGCCGATTTGATTCCCGGTCGGGGCACAAGTCTGGGTTGTGGGCCAGGTCCCCAGTAGGGGACATTCAAGAGGTAACCACACAGGGATGTTTCTCTCCCTCTCTCTCTCCCTTCCCCTTGCTCTAAAAATAAATAAATAATAAAAAATAAATTTAAAAAATATATATTTTAAAGTGAACCCATATGCTATTTGTCCTTCTTTGTCTGGACTCTCCCTGAGCACAGCGTCTTCAAGTTCATCTGCGTTCTTCACGACACCCAGGTGTCCGGAGTTCCTTCCTCCTCATGGCTGAATGACGTCCCAGTGTATGAACAGAACACATTGAGCTTACCTGTCACCCGTCGATGGACGCTTGGGCTGTTCCCACCCACTGGCTGTTGTGAACAGGGGTGTGCAGGATCTGTGAGAGTCCTGCTCTCTGTCCCTTTGGGTCTGTCCCCACAAGGGGGTGGCTGGGTCGCGTGGTCATTCTGTGCTCCACCACACCACCCTTCCCCTACAGCCCTTTTGTAACGTTTGAAAAAGAAGCAAGTTGCCTCCCCTCCCTCTTCTGGGCCAGAAGTGACTACAGGTGAACGAGGTGGCCTCGAAGGCCACATGCCCAGGACCCTGGCTGGCAGCAGTGGGGCCCTGAGCAGCCCGGGGCTCCGACCTGCCGGCCACCTGGACTCTGGGCCAGCTGCAGCTCTGAGTCCCAGCTCTGACCACCCGGCGGCTGTGGGGCCTGAGCAGGCGGCTCTACCCCTCCACGCCATGGTTTCTGCCCCGGCCAAAGGCGGACAGAGCAGCATGTTCCTCTTAGGAGGCTCTGAGCATAGTGGCAGGCACGGCAGGGAGCCCTGCGTCGAAGTCTCAAGCATGGCAACGAGCCTGGACTGCCCACAGCCTCGCCTTGGGGTGGATGGGCCAAGATGGGCCGGTCCTAGGCCACCCTCCACCTAGCCCAGTGACTCAGGGACTCTTGGCACTTTGACCAGCTCATTTTCGCCCCATAAACTGCTCCCAAGTGCCTCAGGGCCAGGCAGGAGGGCCCAAGGACTGAGCTCACAGCACCATGGGAAGAGGACATGGGGGCAGCTGGGGACAGAGAGGGCCAAGGTCCTGCTCCGCCCTCCCAGGCCTGAGCGGGGGCGCGGCTTGCTGTGCTCACTTGTCTGCACCAGGTTGGGGGGAGTGCCCTGCTTTGAGGGCTACAGGGCTGGTCAGCACCTATGCAGGGTGTCTGTGCGGATCGCGTGGATTCTCTCCAGTAGGGGGAGCCCCTGCATCCTGCCTTGCCCCTTGTTTTTCCTGAGGGCCTGCTGTGGCCTTTTCTTGGCCCAGCCCTGGACAGCCGGCTCTGGCCAGGGGCCCACACCTCACCTGCACAGGGAGGAGGAGGCGGGATGGCGGGCTTGGAGGTGAGGAGTGCAGCTGAGACATGGCGAGTCCAGGGGCGGGGTGGGCAGGTGTCCGAACCTTGCACACTCTTCCCAAGCCGAGACACCACAGAAGCTGCTTCCGGGGGAACCGGCCCTTCCAAAGATGGGCTGGGCTCTGGACTGGACTCGAGGCGATGGCCTCCTGATACAGGGCTGGTCTGGGAGAACGCCCCTGAGCGCAGCCCACACCACTCTGGGCTCTGAGTTTCCAAGGAGGGATTGGCCGTTCCTCAGGCTGCTGTGCCTGCCACGATTCACAGATGGCCTGAGAAACTTTTCAGAAAGCATGATTTCCCTTAGCGTGTGTTAGAAAAACATAACCGACACATCAAGTCTGTGATTTCACAGATATTAACGCTTGGACAAGAACGGGGGAAAGAAGCCAGAGGCATTCCTGAACGCAGTTGAGTGAGTGGTGTTACAGGGTCCAGGGATGGTCTGGCCCTGGTGCCCCACCCCCCTGCTTCCCCACCATGTGGGGGCCTGGGCCACTGATGCAGCCAGAGGAGGGAGGAAGGTGCTGATGGGTGGGAGCTGCCCCTGTCCCCAGGCCCCACGAGGATGACCCCTGCCTGGCCCCTTCCCCGAGGTTTTCCCCGTCTGTCAGGAGCCTGGCAGGCCGGCTGGCAGGCTGGGCGGTGATTCATGCTGGCCGGGGCCCATTTGCCCTGCATCCGGTGCCCGGTGAAGTGAGAAACCTGACCCCGCTCCAGCACAGATGGGAAACCCCACCCCAGGGCCCAGGGCGGGACAGGTGTGGCTGGGCTGCGGCTCCCTCCCACGCCCACACAGGCCCCGGGGCCAGGGCGTCTGAGCCCGGCTTGGCTCTGTCCCTGCTTTGACACAGCAGCTGTCTCAGCCCAGGCCTGGAACGCGGGATCAAGGCATCCTCCCAGGCACTCAGCTCCGGGCTTGGCGCTGGGTGGGGAGCGCCTCCTTCATAGGCAGGGCTGAGGGACCTGGCTCCCCACGACCCTGCTCTCAGCTGTGGGACCCCAAGCAACCTGCTTTGGCCTGTCTGGGCCTTGGTGTCTGTCTCTGGAAGGGTCATCTGCTCCACGAGCACTTACAGGTGACTCCCAGGGCCCCTGAGACCTGGAGGCTGTCCTGGCAACCCTACCCCACACCTTGCTGTCACCTGGAGCAGAGGAGCAGGTGTTCCAGGCCCCAGGGACAGAGGGCAGGCAGCAGCTGCCATAGCTTTCCCACGTCCTCCCCGGTAGAGGGACCAGGACCCCTTGGGAGTGGGGAGGACTCCCTGTGCGGGCTGCAGTGCCCAGGCAGGCGGCTACCGTGACTCCTCACCGCTCCCTTCTTCGTCCCTTGGTCCTGGGCACTGCACAGGGGACAACTGAGGAGGATGGGCCAGGTCCCAGCAGCAGCTAGGGAGGCCCACCTACAGGGCCCCTTGGCGGGAGGCACAAGCAAAGAGCCAAGGTTCCCAGGTAGTGCGGTGCAGATGGGGGGCATCATGGGGAAAGGGGTGGGGGTTGGCCAGCGCTCACCAGGGTCAGGTGTGGATGGGCTGTGTCCCTGCCCACCCCTTTCCTGGCTGGTGGCTCCCACTCTTCTTTGGGCGAGGGGCAGGTGACAGTGTTAGGAGTGACAGGGGAGGCATGACCCAGATGGTGAGGGTGGGCTCATTGTCCCCCGAAAGCCAGGCTGCTGCTGGAAGCTGAGACTGAGGGGCTCCAGAGAGCAGGCACCAGCAGGACCCAGCTTTGCAACAAGTGTCTCGGTTTCAGACCCACCCACCATCCCAGAGAAATACAGGTTCCACTGGCCATGGCTAATGGACACATGGGTACCGGGGGACCTGCTGGCTGGCGGGAACTGAGAGGAGCTGGTGCTGTGGGTGGGGTGTGCCCAAGAGTGGACATCAGGGAGGAGGAGGAGATGGGGGCCTCCCCGGGAGGGGGGCCTGCCCGGTTGGCCTCACCCATGTCCTCAGGTGGGCCTGGGGCAATTGGGGCCTGGGCAGTGGGCTGTGCTGTAAGCTCTGGGGGGCAGGGCCCACGCTATCACTTCCTGTCTCGACCCCTTGCCCAGGGAAGGGCACTAGGAAGGCTTTCTGAGCCGTCCCCACAACGCTGCCCGATGCTCCTGGACCTCAGGAAAAGCTGAGACTGCAGACAGTGAATGAGCCAGGCCGGGAGGCCGCGCCCACTGTCTCTGTTCCTGGCCCCCTCCCCACTGCCACGAGGTTCCGGGGCCTCCTGCCACTTCATTCACTCATGAATGCAGAAAGCAAATGAAAGGAGAGGACAGGCTGGCCGGCTGTGAGCTGCGGTCCTGACCTCGTGCAGGCCCTGCAGGAGGCTGAAGGGGCCCTGTGAGCTGGCTGGGAGCTTGAGGGCAGACGGAGGTCCCCAGGCCGTAGCCCTGCGGTCACATTAGCGAGCAGGGATGCAGGGACGGGGACCCTTGTCCCTTGTGGCACCCGGCCGCTCAGGAGAGGAGCCTCCCTGGAGCCCTGGAGCCCTGGAGCAGAGGCGCATGTGCCATCCAGGGGACGGTCTACAGAATGTCCTGGCATCCAGGTCTCCATTCTTCCCTCGTGGCTCCATGCAGGTGAAGCTGGACAAGAGCATCCCACAGGTGGCCTTGTGAGCCACCGGGGGGAAGCTGAGGCCCTGAGAGGGAGTGACGAGCTCACCACTGCGGGGGTCAGCCCTGGGGGGCTCCGATAGGGGCTGCCTGCCACCCCCAGGCCGGGATGACAGGGCTCCCCCTGGGAGGGGGTCTGTCCCTTCTGTGGACACGGGGCCCCTTGAGGAGAGGGGGTGGGGTCTCCTCCTATGAGGGAACTGCAGGGTGTGGCTGGGAGAGGGGAGCCGGCAGTGCGGGCTGGGGCTCTGAGGGTCTCTGGGGAGGTCTGGAGCCGTCCCCATGTGTGCAGCTTGCACCCGGGAGTGCAGCAGGGGTGTGATTTGGGTGCCTCAGGGCCCTGCAGGGCCGCCCTGACCTGAGGGAGACCTGGGAGCTCCCGCTGCAGGACGAGCAGGAAGCCACCGCTCAGCGAGAGCTGCCGCCCTCCTGGGGCAGCAGGACAAGGAGGGAGGGTGCTGCGGGAACCCGGGACGTGGGGGCGGGGTGCTGCGGTGAGTGCACAGTGGGAGGGGCCCAGAGCCGGTGTGAGTGGCGCATACCCACCTCCAGGTGCCTGACCTGGGCCACCCCCTGGCCCCACCTGCCCACCCCCAGGCCACCAAGATGTGCAGGCCACAGGGTCATCCCTGGGTCAGCACAGGGCACACGGGGTGGCGGGGGCAGGGAGTGGGGGGGACACACAAACAGCAAGCCCCTCCCATCTGGCACCTTAACTCAAGTCAGTAAACAGGCCCAGAGCAAATGCCATTTGCTTAAAGCACCGCCTATGGGCAGAGGACCCAGACCCAGGATCAGGGTCCAAGAGCCAGGACCCCCGTCACCAGGCCCACTCACACACCTGTTAGGACCCGCCCCATGGGGCAGGTAGGAGCATGTGCCTTCCGCTGTCCACGTCGGTGCTGTGACGTGGGAATGGCCATCCGGGGCTGTGCTGGATCAGGTAAGGCCGGGGAGGACAGAGGGCCGCCGGGCCAGGGGTGGGTTGCAAGGCTCTCTGGCTGCGTGTGGCTCCAGGACTGGGGAGGACTGGTGGGGAGAAAGGCAGGAGGCCAGGGAGCAGGGGCAGGAGGGCAGTGACCTAGTGAGTGACACAGAAGGGACCAGGCTGAGAGGGTGATCTTGCGCTAGAGATGAGACATTGGGAGAGGGGGCAGGATGGGCAGGATGGGGTGCAACCAGAGGTCAGGGTGGAGGGAGCCCACCCCCCCTTTGCCTCCAAGCAGTTGCCCCCCAGGGGTGTCCTCTGGCCCGGAGCCCACGTCAGACCACTGCATCTGCAAAATACCCCGAAGTCCATGGAACAGCTCCCATGCTCTCCGGAGGCCCAGCCACATTATCTGCAGGACGAGGACAGGGGCCCAGCCCGGGAGCACTGAGGCCCCCAGTCTGGGGACTAGGGGGAGGACGGACTGAAGCCTGAGCCGCCTCAGATCACTCCCTGCCCAGAGTCACTGCAAAACTTGGACAGCAAACAGCAGGCCCCGTGTGGCCGGCACCTACGCGGCGAGGCCCGTCTGGGCGTCCAGGCTGCAAAGGGGCATGTTCCCGTGTTCACCGCATAGAGGATGCCGGGGCCCAGTGCGTCCTGCACCGGGGCTAGCCCGGCACCGTGTCAGTGCAAGCGGAAGAGGCCCTCCTGGAGGGGGAGCGCCCCATTTCCTGGTGAGGCTCTGGGCAGGGGAAGCCTCCCTCACCCCCGTGCCCCTGGCCCATCCTAGGACCCAGAGCTGTGTAGCGAGGCCTGAGCCCCACCCAGCCAGCCTGGGAGGCAGGGTCAGCTGTCTGGCTCAGGGCCATGAGGGAGGGACCCATCAGCTGCCCTGCTGGGAGGAAGGCTTTAATTAATCTGCAATATGTTGTGTCTTGGACAAAGGCAGGCTTCCCAGTCTGACAGAACCGCTGTGTGGCCTTGGGCAAGTTACTCAATCTCTCTGTGCCTCTGTCTTCACCATGGGAACCCAGAGTGCTACCACTGTACAAGGACACGTGCCACCAAGGCCAGCACTTTTTCTGCTTCTCCTCCCCTTTCCACCCCCCTGTCCCCATGGCCTTGGGACAAAGCATTTAGCAGTCCCCGTTGGGTGCCTGGGCCCGGCTGTGCGGGCTAACACAAGCCCAACAAGCCCCAGGAGGGGTGGGCACTGTGCCAGGTAGACAGAGGACACCATGGTACAAGTGGGTGGAAAGGCCATGTCCAGAGGTGGCCATCATCTGGGAGCCTGTTCCAACAGGACAGTTGGGCCTGTTTTCACCCCACCCCCCGTGACCATCTGCAGTCACATTTCACCAGTGTGGAGACGCAGGCGTGAGCTGGGTCGGGGAGTGGGCTGCCTCCCAGGGCCCCCTCCCTGGCCTTGCGCTGGTTGAGGGAGGGGTCTTTCTTGTGTCCCTTGTGAGCTCGGTCGCTGCAGGGAATAGGCTGGGAAGCCCTCCCATCCCTCCACAGCCTCTGTCCGTCTGCCCCGGGTTTGGCCCTGGCCTCTGATTCTCCAGAAAGAGCTCTGGGTGAGGCTGGTGAGAGCAGCCTGGCCACCGGCAGGCAGCGTGGACCATCGAAGGGCCAGGGAAACCATCCTGGCTCCCAGTAAATCCTCCTCACCCACCCACCCACCCACCCATCCACCACTCACTCAGCAAGCATGTCCTGTGTGAAGAGCCCCAGCCCTGCGCCCTCTGCCCCCCTGGGCTGACCTTCCAGCCCATCTGGGTCCGCTGGGTGGCTGTTGCATGGCCTGGGTCAGAGCCATCTGGAGGACTTGCTGGTCACATGCTCACCTCCCAGCCACTCCCCTGGCTTTCACCGGGGCCCCCCAGAGGACCCCGCGCAGCAGTGTCTGTCAGGGGTGCCGAGAGCCAAGCCGAGGAGCCAGGAACCACAGGGCGGAGGGCAGTGGTGAAGACCTGCTGGGCCCCTGCCCAGGGCCGTACTGGCTTGTTCCAGGCACAGAGCCCTGGGCAGAGCCCGGCTTTGCCTGAGTGCTGAGTCTCCACCGGCCCAGAAGGACAGGGCCTGGGATCCCACATCCCAGAGTGAGGGGGTGGGGCTGTGCCTCTTACAGGACAGGGGCATGGAGGACGGACAAGGTCCCTGAGTGCTAGGCACCCTCTGTCACTTGTCTCCTAAAAGAGAGCCCAAGTGGAGCAGGCTGCCCTGGACGCCCCTCAGCCCCCACAGGTGCCCTCTCCAGCTCCTGAGGCCCCTTCCCCCACAGCCTGGAGGCCCTAGCGTTCAGCCAGGTCTCCCCTTTCCCTCTCCCTCTCTCCCTCTCTCGTGAGGGGCTTTCCTGGAGGGAGAGACCCCAGCTGGAAGCACCCCAGAGGACCCCATCAGGCTCAGGTCACACAGCAAGGGACCCAGGGTGGGGGTGCAGGCGTGGCTGGGTCCCCTGCCAGGGATGCGGAGCCTCCTGAAAGGACTTGTTCATGCCCACAGCTTTGCGGGGGTCCCCCGGCCCCCCCCCGGCCCCTCCTCCCAGCTGGCATAACTAGGAACAGTGCAAGGCAGGGAAAATTATTCATTTCCATCCGTCAAATTTACTTCTAGGAAAGTTTGCCAATCGCCTTAGCGAGCAGAGGCGCCTGGAATGAGAAGAGAGGCAGGCAGAGGCTGGGGCAATTTTTGCTGGGAGGGGCGGGAAGGCAGACCCCAGGTTGTTCGGAAACCTGGAAGTGGAGGACAGGGGGACGAGGAGGCTGCCCCAGCCCCTACCCACCATGGTGGCGGGCAAGGGGCAGGAGGGGGCAATGCTGCCTCAGCCTCGCCCTCCCTGGCCGAGGAGGTGTCTTCTCAAATGTGGCGGGTGCCAGGCTGGGAGCCCAGCTGAGAGCGTCCACACATGGCCTTTGAGGCTGGCCGTCCAGCACAGGTTCTAAATGTCAGGAGCCCATGGCCAAGGGCAGGGTGACAACCACAGTGGCATGTGTCGGGTTTTCAGGTGTCCAGCCTGACAGTCCCCAGCCCTGGTCCTTCACCCATTTTCGTTCCCCCTTTTGTGCAAAGCCAGGCCCCTCCCCTTCAAGGCCATGTTCCAGACCGTCCTTGGGCCGACCAACTGCCCCTGGGGATGGACTGCCACTGCCCTGACCCCCAGGTCAGCTCTGCCCGCTGTCTGGGAGCCTTGGGGACGGGGCACAGGCTGTCTGGGCCCTCAGGCCTTGGTGTTGTCCCAGGTAAGTGTGCAGCGTCTGGACAGGGTGACCCTCCCAGGCTGCAGAGGCAGGAATGAGACCCACACAAGGCCAGGAGAGGCAATCCAGGCCAAGGAAGGCTGCCCAAATCGTCAGTCTCCTAAGGCAGAGGGCAGGCTGCCTCTGGGCCTGGGGACCTACCCCCGCTGCCCTGCTGGGGAGTTGGGGGGTGGGTCAGGGAGCCACTGTGCCCAAGGTCCCAGGGCCCTGGGGGACAGTCCTGCCCAGCAGGCAGTCTGGCTCAGGAGCACTTCCCCAGGCCCGCTCTGCAGCCTGGAGTGACTTTTCACCACTTTTGAAAAGGCAGCCCAGAATATTCCTCTCCTGCCAGCCCAAGGCCACGGCCTGCTCCTTCGGTGTCCTCTGCGCTTCCTGCTACCCAGGTCCGCCTTCACATCAGCCATTCCCCGTTCTCCAAATGGAGGGGCTGAGGCCCAGCCCCTCCCACGGCGCCCTAGCTGCCCCCATCGAGCCCCAGAAGTACTTAGAAACGTAAATTTAAATAAATTGCATCTTTAAATCGCAAATAGGGGCCATTTTATCGTTTTTATTGCGTAACAACCATTAATGAAGTACAGTCCCAGCCGCCTTAATTGCCTGGAGACCAAAGTTCAATTCCCGTCGTCCGTGCAGGCCTGGACGCCGGGTGTCACATCCAAGTCACATCCACGCACCTGGCGTAACTTAAGTGTAACTAAATTACGGGCAGGACGAGGGGCTTTGGGGAAGGTCCTGAAGGCTGTATGGTGGAGCCACTGCCTCCTGAGGGAGGGAGGGGTCAGGTCCGCATCCCTCGCCTCCCCCATCCTGACCAAGACCGGCATGTTCAGGGAGGCTGAGGCCCAGCTCGGCCACAGGCTGGCTTCCCCAGCCCCTCCTGGGTGCAGCCAGGGCCACTTTCCTGGAATTCTGGAATCGCGCGGGGAAGGGGCAGGGAGAGCCCATCCCTACTCTCTCCACAGTGCGCACAGGGGATGTGCGGGAAGCCCAGCCATGCCTGCTGTTTGCGACCAGAGCTCCCCAATCTCCTTGCTGTCCCACAGGCAAGCCTACCATTCAGCCGTGCGGCACCATGGACCCAACAGAGCATGCACAGGCCAGCAGGGGCCGGGCTGACCCGGCTTATGCAGCTCCCTCCCTGGCCGCTCCTCCCCATCGGAGGACCCTAGGCCCCACCCGTTAATCTTTAGCTGTCTCTGGGCTAGCGCTGACCCCGAAAGCAAACAGGGATAGAATTCCTAGGGAAGGGACACCATGGTGCCAGGTCACCTGGAGTGGGCTTAGGGAGGGGGGGATGGTGCAGGAAGGCCCTATCACCCTGGTCCCGCCCTGAGATGCTGGAGCGGAAGGCTGACCTCTCCAGTTCAGAAAGCTGCGACCTCCCTCGAGAGTGACGGGGGCAGGACCCCAAGGCGGAGGTAGATTTCCCGGCGCCCCGCGGAGGTCTCCACAGCAGCCTCAAGGCAGAGGCGTCCCTGGAGAAGCAGGGGAGGGGGCGCTTCCTCCAGAAATCAGCGATGCTATTGTTACACTTTCCGCGACCAGGGGATTTTTCCAGGAGATTGTGACAACCAAAAAATAATAATAACTCCCCTCCCCCTCCAGCAGGAATTCTGGAAAAAACAGCTGCTGCCGCTTTTGGCGGAGGAAAAAACAAGGTCAGGCGCTGCGAAGATTTAATTTAAGGCGCGCACCCGCAGCCCGCCAGCCATGCACCGGCACACTCGCTGTCATCCAAGCGCCAGTTCGGGGTGCGCGACAGGCGGGCGCCACGTGGAGCGCCCCGTGGTCTCTTCGGCTCAGGAGGACCCGGGCGCACCCCTGGCTCCCACATTGCAGCCCGAGTTTCGGCCAAGGCCCTGCCTGCCCTGGCTCTGGCCACCCTGTCCAGCCGACGGGGAAGCGGTGGACTGCGCTCAGGGTTGCCTTCTGCCCCACCCCCATCCTTCGGAAGGGGTTGGGGGCTAAATCCGCCCCCAGGGTGGGGGTTGGGAGGACACCGCTGTTCTCCGGAGCATGGAGCCCGACCTTAATCAGATGAGACACTAGAATGGGCCCTGGGCGCTAGTGAGCCAGGCTAGCGTAGGGCCGCCGAGACCTCCACCCCCACATCTGTTCTCTGCTGGGCCCCCTCGCCTTTCTCCCGCCAGGGAGGGACGGTCTGTGGGGTCTGCTCAGAGACTGGGGGTTGGGTGGGCCTGGAAGGTTCCGCGTGCACTGACGCCTGCTCCCCACGGGCTGCGTTTCCTTGGTGCTTCCAGTGGTCCTGGAAGCAGCTCTTGCAGTGCTCTGCACGAGCCCTCAATGTCGGTGCGTCGGGGCGCCGTGGAGCAGGCCCTACGGGGGCACGGTGGTTTTGCACAAGGTGGCGCCGACAAGCCTGCTTGATGCCGGGTCTCCTGCTGAGGGCTGCGGCTGGCCCTGCGCAGGGCCCTTCCTAGGGGCGTCCTTCTCCAGCCGTGCATGCTGCCAGGGGAGGCTGTCTGGGTGCGGCAGGGCCACCAGGGGCTTCCTCCCCTACGGCTGCTTCGAGAACCCTGAGATTCTGGAGCCTGTGCCAGGAGGAGCTTCGACGTTTTAAGCATCCTGGGGAACGGGCCCCAAGCCCTCTCGGGCAAGTGGCACCGCAAGCATGGCCTGCCTGCGTGGACAGGGTGGGAGGTGGCCCAGTGGGACAGGATTTGGGAGACGCGAGGCCCCGCTGCTCCCGGCACCCAGCCCCAGCCTGGAGCAGAGCTCCCCTGACCAGCCCCCTCCCTGGTGTGAGTTCCTGTCTCCTCGGCAGAGATCAACAAATACTTCTCGGTATTTCCCAAACTGGGGAACCAAGAGCGAGGAGGAGGGATGGAGAGAGGAGGGGACGGGGTTGAACCCGCTGGTTTTTTACTTTAAAAATTATATATTTTATGTCACAATCGCTTTTCGTTAAGACCACAAACATCCAATTTGGCTTGGCGTAATAAAATCAGCCGGAGCTCCCTTAAACGGAGCCATTCCGGTGAATTAAGTTGTGAAATCTAATCTATTATATCCATAAAGGAGAATGCTTTCATTGTAAATTCAGGTTATAAAGAAACTATACCTGGGCCGCCAGCCTCCCTTTCAGATTCGCTACTTGGAGGGTTATCAAATTACTTCAAAATGCTGGCCTACCCTCTCCATAGCTCATGGCAACAAAAATTAAATGTGGCAACATTTCTTTTACTAGTAGGAGGAGGTCAGAAACAGCCACCACAACAAGGGGGTATAATTAAACAAGACTCCCCCCACCTCTTTGCGTTCAAAAGCAGGTTACTATTTTCTCAATTTCAGTTTTTAAAACAACCTAACATGGGCCAGGACTTCCTGCACGTTGTCTCCACCCTGCAGGCCTCTGGGTCGCAACTCCCGGGTGCAGCGCATGTGGGCCCCTGAGATCTGGGGCACACGGACCTACGGCCACAGCTCGGGGACCTCGTGTCTCAATCCCGTCTGCGTCTGAGTTCCCCGCCCGCAGCCTGCACACCCGAGCAGAGAAGGGACCAGGGAAGCCCGGTGGCTCCTCCAGCACTGGGGTGCGGCTCCCAGGCCCGGGGCCCACATGCCTCAGCGCTGGCTGGACCAGACAAAGGAGTCCCCGAGGAGGGGCTAACCTGCCCCCCACCCTTCTGGTCCTCCCCGCCACACCCTCCACAGGCAACCTGGAGCAAGGGAAAGGCAGCACCCTGGTGTTTCCCGGGCAGCGGGGTGGGGGGATTTGCTGCCCTTCCTCCGGGGGGTCCAGACCCCCGTCCCCACAACAAAATACGCTTCTGGAAATTAACTGATTCCAGGCTTGGACCTGGGGCATTCTGCCTTGGCCAAATGGGGGGAGGGGGTTCCCCAAGGACTATCTGCCCTTGCTCCAAAGAGAGGTGTTGGGGAGACAGGGGGAGGTGGCCAAGTAGTTCCAAAATTCCCAGGTAACCAGAGGCCGCGGCCTTTGTCAGGCCCCAAAGATTTACGAGGCGCTGCTGGAGTGTCGGCCAGGCCTTGCCTAGGCGGCCAGCGCACCGCGTTTTATCTTTGATTTCCATCTAATTATTTTTTCCTGCCACTTTCAACTCCGTGTCCGTAGAGGCGAACAAAGGGAGTAGGGTGGGGGGATGGGGCCGCCAGGCAGCAGCGAGGGGTCGATAGGGGGTTCCCCGAGTGCAGGGGGGCCCCCTCCACATCCGGGCTTGTGCCCAGCGAAGGCCCACGGAGGATGAGAGGTGAAGGGTGATTCGACTGGGATCG
Source organism: Desmodus rotundus (assembly GCF_022682495.2). NCBI lineage: Eukaryota > Metazoa > Chordata > Mammalia > Chiroptera > Phyllostomidae > Desmodus > Desmodus rotundus. The sequence continues at coordinate 66,246 of NW_026527338.1, forward strand.
TGCGGGGGGTGGGGTTCGCTCTCCAACTCGGCACCGGATCATCGGGCCAGGGTGGGGGCGGCGACCCCTGAGTGGGTCTAGAGCCCTGCACAGTCCACACCGCACCCAGCACACCACGCGGCCGGCCTTCTGTTAACACCCTTGGGCGGTAGTACAACGAAAAAATACTTCCCCCTAAAGTGCAGCAAAGGGGCTCGCAGTGGGGCTAACAGGCCGATGCGCCCAACGGAGGTGCAGGCAGAGGGAGGCCGGGTTTCTTTTCTTGGAGCTCGAAAAAGGTCCGCCCAAGCGGGTAAAAAAGGAGCAAAGCTTACGTTCCTCGTTTGTTTTTTTTTTTTAAATGCCAAAATGGAAAATGACTTTAGTGGTCGCTACCCATAAGTCAACTGAAAACAAGGATGTAATTAGAGTGTGGGGAATTCAGAAGACTGTAAATCTTCGGCGCCTTTTCCACAGGAGTCGGGAGCCTTACGGCTGGAGTTTATTTCGAGAGAAGTGAGGTCAGGGCCTTTGGTGGATGCGGGTCTGCACCCCGTCACACAGAGTGAGCGGGACGCGCGCCCAAGGACTCCGCATACCTTGTCCAGTCCCCGAAGGTGGAAACCGAAACCGGTGCCTTGCCCCAAGAGGGGCCCTTTCCGCCCTTGGCGCCCCTCTCCCCCAGGCCGGGTAACCAAGACTTTGGACAAGTGGGGGAGGGTCTCGGGGGCTGGGCACTGGGACAGAACCCCCTCTGGGGGGCGGGGGGGTCTCCTTTCCTTTCCAGCCCAAACTCGGGATATTCGGGGTTGCGCGGCAACCGGGAGGCAAGGTACTTTTCGCAGCGCGTTCCGTTGAAGCCTCCTCCCCTTTCTGCTCTTCCCGCCTTGGCTCTTTGTTACAGTTTATGAGGGGTGGGGGGAGAAAAGGACCCCAAATCACCCCTTCCCTTTAAGCATCAAACCCCTTAATTTTCAATCTTCTTGCTAACGTCAAGGAATAAATTCACTCCATGGGGGATTTTTTCCGCCCGCCGCGTGGAGGCCAGATCTCCAACTTCTCGCGCAATGAGGGCTTTTTTTCTGAAAGTCTCCGAACACAACTCCCGAATCCAAACGTCACCTACGGCCCATTAATCAGGAAGGAAAGCTAAAGTGCATCCACACTCTTGAAAGGTCCCCAGATAAAAACACGGCCTTTCCTACAACTGTCTCCAACACTCCCCTTTGTTGTAAAGACTCAGTCGCGTCCTGAGAAAAGGGGGTGAGGGGGTTACTTACAGGTTCACATTCAGATTTTTGCCCAAAATGATTCCCTGTGGACTTCTTTTGTTTGAAGTGGTCATGGGGGAGGGGAAGGAGCCCGCTGCCAGGCCTCCCCCTAACCCCCCTAGGAAACAAAGTCCGTGGGCTTCCCATAACTCAAACCCTCAGCTCCTGGGGCTGGGAGGGGCCTGTAAGGACAAGGGGAGCTGCCAGCCAGCATGGGGTCAAGAGTAGGGCCTCCCCTACTTTTCCTAGCTTCTTCCGACCCTCAAGCCCAAATACTAAGCGTCCCCGCTGGAAAAAGAACCCGGTTTTCCAGGGGTTAGGGTGGGAAAGACTAAAGGGAGCAAAGGCCCCATCGCCTGGCTCAGGAGCCCGGGCCGCCCGCACGGTTTCTATGGTGAACTGAACGGAACCCCGAGAAAGGGGAGAAGCTTTTTGAAAGGGCACTCCTTCCGATCTCCGAGGTGGGGTGGAGGCCGCTACCCCGCCGGGGCTGCGGGCGTACCACGGGCCGGCGTCTACCCGCGTTTAAGGGCCCTCCCTGAGCCCTGCAGAAAGACACATTTGCAGAGAAAGGCTCTTACACACCAGCCGGGTTTTTATTCGTTCTCTACCAGGAGTGCGCGCTGGGCGCACAGAAAACAAGGAAAACGCACGTACCTGGCGGTGCTCCGTGGGCGGCCTCGTGGGCCCGCCGCTGGCGAGGGGGCCCCCACAAGCCACTCCCCGCCCGGCCGGTCGTCCCACGGTCCGTCCCTCCCTCCCCGACGAAGCACCCCACGGAGCCAACTCTGTAGGAAGCGCGAGAAGCTTCCTGTCCAGACACAGCGTCCATCTTCCGGAGCCAAGGCCCTCACCTCCTCTCCGAGCGAGGGAGCGCAGAGCGTCCCTGTGGCCCGCAGACCCGGAGTGGGGCTCCTACGGCGAGGAGCGGGGCTTCCCGGAGATGGGCTGCTGTACAGCTGCAGGTCCGAGCCCGGGAGCGTCCTTCTCGGCCGGGCTTCCGCCTTCCCACGTTCCCGCCGAGCTGCGGAGACGAACACGGAGCCCTCGAGGAAGACGAGGTGGCGGCAGCCGCTGAGGTCCGGGCAGGAGCCCCGGGGCGGGAGGGGAGCTGAGCGGAGGGGCCGGCAGGCTCCCCGCGCCCTGCGGCCACCGCCCTCCGGGGGCTCAGGGCCCCGCCCCGGCTCCGCCCCTTGCCGGAGTCCCTTTGCAGCACAGCCCGCGCCACCCCCTCCCCGCCTTAAACCCCGTACCTCCTCCCCCCACCCCGCGCCCCAAGGTCCCTCCTTGCCTGCGCCGCAGCCTGGCGTGCTGCTCTCCCCCCTTCCCTGCTCCCTGCCCCGCCTTCCCCGCACCTCCCCTCGCCGCCTGCGCCCCACCCAATCGCCGCCCGCCTCTGCCGCTCTCTTTGTCT